>NW_007577882.1:193766-276026 GCF_000690725.1 Stegastes partitus
ACACACACACACACACACACTAATGTCTAGTGCCTTACAATTTGTATTCTTCATCAAAATTGAACCCTCGCTGCCCTACAGAAGTCAATGCCGTGCAGACTACTGTACCACCAGTTGAATTTTAAATCTTGCACATCCAAAGCCAGAGTAAAATGTGAGCATTAACATTTTTGAGATGTACAGGGTGACATTCCTCAAGTGTTTCAGTCAAAGATGTGAAATGTCACAAGGAAAACAAAAAGATCAATACACTGCGGGCAAATCAATAGAAATCATGTTGCACATCTTTAAAGCATCTTCTGAAGTCCTACAGAGTCAAACTTAGATGTAATGTGCTTTTTTTCAACCCTGCAGTGCCCCAGTGTGGCTGCGATGAGGGGAACCTGTTTCAGGCTGGCGACAGGAGGCTTGAATGCATCATTGACAAAGCATTTTGCGAAAACCATCGCTGTCTCAGAGGGGGTGTTGGTTAAGTGGTGGTTCATGCTTGGTTGGTCATCAACACACAGTGTTCCAAACCAGAGTAAAAACTGGAAACCACACAGGCCTGATTCAAACTCTGTCTGTGTCTCTGTGTGTCTATGTGTGTGTCCACTGCTAACAGCATGACTGAGGAAAAAGAGCTGAGAAGGAAATGGTGAGAATGACAGGACACAGAGCATGAATGAGGAGTACTTAGTAAATCAATTTTTCATGTCTTTTCGCCCCATGTTCTAAAAGATAAATTTCTTGAAACTTGGGAAATTGCTGAGACCTGGGAACACAATGACCGAACAGAATGGAGAAAAGTTAACAGCTTAGCCTGATGGATCTTCCTAAACCGCTTCATTTGCGGGTGGAACAAAAAACGGTGCATGCGGCAAATATAGCAGAACAAAGATGAACAAGCAAGTCAGTTTATTAAGTGCTTGGAAGCATTTAGAATCAAAAGTGTGGCTTATAAATGTACACTCATCTTTCTCTTTCACTAAGTTCAGCCAATGTCGGGGCAAAGCTGCCACCAACCAGGAGAAACAGGCAGCTGCTCCAGACTCAATGCTTGGTGACACCAGCATTTAAATTGGCAAAAAAAATTTGAGGCAAATTCAATTTATATAAATGGAATTCTCACCATTAGAGAATTTGCTTGTGGGGTGATTTAAACTTGAGCAAATGTTTCATGTCAATTTCAATTTGGCTCAGCAGCAAGTTGTTTAAACCTTTTGGTTCGGAGCCAGTTATGAGACAGGAATCAAATAGGTCTTTAGACTGAACTGTGTAAACATATTGTCCTGTTCGTGACCGATCAAGCTACTGGCCAGAAGAACTTTAATGTACCTGTTTATCAACGTTTTAATTAATGAAATGGTTTACACTGTCAAAGAAAATGCCATCAGAGTACACAGACCAATAGACAGACACTGCAGGAGTTTAAGACTGTTACTGACTAGCAGAGTTATTGGCTAACTCTCTTTATTTGCATGCACCGAAAGGCAGTAAAATGAAAAAACATAATAGGGGGCCTTAAGGTGGGTCCTGCTGCTTGACACCTTGAATGAGTCACAGTGTTTTTAAAAACCTTTATTATTTTCAGTTTTGTGCTCAATTAATAGATGTTGTATGTTGGGGAGGTATTAAAAATTTAATTGAATTACCACATGTTAAACTTGTAGTAAACCGGTAGCATTCTAGCTTTGAAAAACTATGCACAGTGCACAGAAAGAACGATGAATATGGAAGTTATCAGGGGCTCCTCAACTTATTTTTGCCCCAGGGCCCCTGGCGGGTTAATCCAGCCATGCCCTGAGGTTAGTTTAAAATGCCTCTGATCACCTCACCTCTTCTGTTCCTTGCCCCGTCAGATATCTTTTTTGGCAATGTGACTTCTCCAGTAGCAGTGACGAGTAAATCCACATGAATACAAAACAAAAAACACAGACAGGATCAGACTTGTTCTTTACCAGGTGCATGTATGTATGTGTGTGTGCTACTTCTGAATACCACAGTGTTGATATTGATATTTCTGCAAAACACCTGATTATGTCTGATACAAGCATTTTCAAAACCCTTTGCAGAATCTTTGCATGGCAGCTACGTTATGATTAAGGTTGGGGAAATGTTGTAACAAGGTGAGCGAGAGTTGCAGGTCGGTGGTGGGGCACAAGCTTCAATCCCTGTGCACAAAACACAACCGTTCTGCACATCTATCTGGTTTTCACAGACTTTTTTTTTTGTGCCTCACCACATACAGAGCGCGTTCCATCCTGCATTGGTGTAGCTGTAGTGTAATGGTGAACACTCACTTCACCTGAGCTC
This sequence comes from Stegastes partitus, assembly GCF_000690725.1. Classification (NCBI taxonomy): domain Eukaryota; kingdom Metazoa; phylum Chordata; class Actinopteri; family Pomacentridae; genus Stegastes; species Stegastes partitus. The sequence continues at coordinate 196,062 of NW_007577882.1, forward strand.
TCAGTAAGTTGCAAGTGAACGTGCAGCGATACGCTCCCTCACTGAACGAGTGGCTCAAGTCACGGACAGGGTTGCAGGGACACAATTACTCTAGAGTAAAAAAGTAGATACTGGATGTAAGCCGAGTTTTATTAGAATGTGCGTTGCCTTTGTAGCCTTTAGTTAATGCAAGATAGTCAACTGTCTAATTTCTCACATGGTGCACTTATAAAGCCACATGAACACAATCATACCTTTAAGTTTTCTGTTGCTATAAAGACGCCCTCAAATGAAAATCAAGGTTTAACCTTGGCGAAATGTCCTTATGGTGTTTTTTTTAATATGCTATAAGACACATCATGCAGCAGAATAAGCAATGGCAGTCTCAAAAACAGATTCAGGCAAATACCGTTTCATATGCAACAACCATAACTAACTAGCCCCAGCAATTGCAGGGTGGGGCTTTCTGTATCAGAGGACATCAGAGGGGTAACGATGTTCTCTTTTTGGTTGCAAATGAGAAATTGTTAGCCTTGTTTAAAAATGTCAGTTCCTTATTCACTGTTCAGTAATGTATTCAAGTTGAAAGCTCCTTTTATTTATTGTCCTTATGATACGTTGTAGAGAACAATACATAAGGTTCATATTGTGTGAGTGTACACCGACTTATAGGCGACCCTGTACAATTCATTCTTCTCCTTCTTTAGAATTCTTTACAGTTCAAACATGTACGACTAAATTACTTTAATAATACAACTTGCCATTGTGTAATGTTGAGTAGTCTTGCAGTATTTGAGCAGAGTTGAAGGTGAACAGACAGGCGAGCGGCGGAGGGGTTGGAGGAGATAGAAGCAGGGAATAATTAGCATATTCATAGATCCACACATACTAAAGGAGGCAGCAGTGTAAAGTTACGTCTGAGCAACTTTAAGACATGAAGGGATTATTTTCACAGAAAAAAACTCCTAAATATGAAATCTGATGAGCTGAGATGAGTTTTAGGGGTTTAATGAATGCCAAGAAAGAGAGATTTACAGACTTCCTCAGAGAAGACAAACTTAAAATGTTAGTTTGGTCCATATGAGGAGCGAGTGTTAAGACTCACCAGCGCTCCTGCAGCTGCAATTCAGAGTGAGGGAATGTAACATGTCCAATGATTCCTTCCCTGAGCTTACTACACAGTGAGTGTGAGCCCAAATTGCCAAAATCAGGCCCACTTCAGACAGGACACTTTGACAGATATAGACATTTACTTCAAAATAACATGCATTTGCATTTGGTGGTGACTCTGCACGAGTGGTGCTCTGGCGCAATCTGAACAAGCATGACACAAATGGTCCCTGAAATCACAAAACTCCCTGACAGAGGCTGATATTCACAACATTTAAATGAATGTGGTATGAACAACGAAAACCATTAAACCAACTTTAACTAATTTTAAAGGAGCTATATTATAGAAAATCCAGATTTACATTATTTTAGAAGGCAGTTATTAGTCTCGTCTGTATCTAGTTCGACAAAATATGAGAAACAAACATTTCCTCGTTGCTTTCTCCATAGATTAGAGGGTGTGTCTCTGTGCGACCTGCTGAGATGTTGCCACAGGATGGGTGCTGCCCCCAGCTGGCTTCTCTTCTTCCTCCTCTTTGCCACTCACCGAACAGAATAGATAGAGAGAGGTGTGCTTGTGGCCCTCTTCCTGAAGGAGTTGTGGGCTGCAACAGCTCAACTGGATATAAAGCTACAGATACTGAAGCAGCCCTTTTCGAACAGAGCTAAAACCAGGGGTATCACAGTCATCAAAATCAACAATTTGTGTTGTATTTTGAGCTGTAACTAGAAATACACATTCTGAGGAGGTGTGAGATCACATTAGCTTGTTAAAGGGGTACGATATGGAACCTCTGAAGGAGAACACTGGAGAGAAGGGGGACATGATTTGCAGATCTGTGGAGGGTGGTGAACTATTGCGAAACTCTATTTCAGAGAGGACACTTTGTCTCCGATTAAACTATTTTTTTTCCAGAATGACATGGATTTGTGCTTGGCGGTGACTTTATGTGAATGCTGCTATGAGTAAGCATGACACAGATGGTCCCTGAGATCACAAATGCACAAAATTGTGCTCCTGTGGGGAACAGACGAGCTGAGTCACTTTCTAGTTCTGCTGGAGGTCTTTCCTTACAAGGGAGTCGTTACCCTCCACTGTCGCAATTAAAATATAACAATGTCACAATAAAATACATAAAATATTATGTCAGGTCTTGCTCCTAATTGAATAATGCTGTAATTTTAGCCACAATACTTATATTAGTTAGGTTTAGTTTCATAGTTATTATACACACATATAATAATGCTGTGTCTAGCTTTGTTACTACATTAGTTAGGTTTTTCCTCCATTGTTAATAAAGCAGTAGGATCACAACAATCAAGCAACGTTGTATTTTATAGAACATTTGTAGGATTTAATCCTTAATTATGTAAATTACTCAGGTATAATATTACACTTCTCAGGTATGAAATAACACTACAGGATCTCAACTGCAATTGCTTTGTCTTGTTAGGTTATCTTTTTTACTGGAAGGCACTATGGTGCAGCTGTCCTCTTAGATATGCTATATAACAATGCTGTCTTGACTTAACTGTTTTGTCATATTTATGTTGCATACATTATGTTTGTGATGTTATTTTTTTTGTTGAATTTGTTCTTTCTAATTTGGTATTACTTTTATTATAAAACACACATTTATAATATCATTACAGTGAAATGGTGCTTGGCTGCCCGTCTCTAAGTGTAGCCCTGTGATAGACTGGTGACCTGTCCAGGTGGTCCCCTGCCTTCACCCTGAGTCAGCTGGAATAGGCTCCAGCCCTCCTGTGACCCTGGTGAGGATTAAGCGGTGTATAGATAATGGATGGATGGATTACACTGAAATGGAATTTAGTGGAAACAGCCTGTGTATAGCGATGAGCCCAGTGACGTGTGGTCAGGGGAGGCACGGAAAGGAAAAAAAATAGACAATGATAAAATAGTTTAAATGGTTACATTTATCCAGTGATTTGTACTATAAAGTATTTATTTTTTCATTTAGCCTCACCAATTTTGATGATTTTTTAAATTCAAAATCGCTGAATTTTCAAAATTTCCCATTCAAATGCTTGGAAGAGAAGCCGGTGAGGCAGCAGTGAGCTGAGCCTCACCTTGGATTGCGCAATCCCTATCTACCTGCGCTGGCCACCTGCAGTGACAGTGCTGCTGTCTGGATGTTGCCAATAAAATGGCTCAAACACATGTAATATATGAGCTGAATTTCCATAGGTTAGCTGATGTATATAATAATGTACAGTGTTTTTTTTGTCACCAACTGTATGTGTGTAACATGTTTAGTGTGCTGAGTGATCATAAACGGCTGAGAAGAGGTTCCAGGTGAGGCAGGCAGTTCTCTGGCCTCATGGCAGGGGGCGCTCTGATCCCTGACATGGTTCTTGTGACTCCGTGGCTGCAGAGTAAGTGACAGCAAGCTAGACTAGGTACGATATACAGTTAGCAAGTCAAGTGCAGCGAAGGAAGATCAGGAGACTTACAAAAAATAACAGCTATTTTTGTCCAGAAGGAACAGAGCATGGACTTCATTTAAAGGTAAAGGTAAGACCGCAATAACTTAAAAAAAAAAGAAGAAACATGCGTTTTGTGGGCTACAGCTGGTATGTGTAAAGAATGCAGATATGAAACATAACCCGTAAACTGATGCCAATCAAATGGCAAACAAGCTACTCTGTAGAGTGCATATATTTCTAAATCAGATTCTGATGAAGTCAGTGCCTCACCAGCCATGAACCTCACCGCACGTCACTGGATGAGCCGGTATCATTTCCTTCAAATTCATGCAAGCATGCATGACCTTCTCATCGGGATGTGCGAATTCAGCATCATGCTCAGATGATTGACGCTTCCGTGGGTTTGAAGCACATTAAGTAGGTGGGCTGGACTGAAGTTGCAAACGAATTGACAGAAAAGGGGCTTGTGACTAGCATGGCTTTGTGATTGAACTGCTGCGAAGCTCCATTGACTTAAAGAGAAATGCCAAACTGTAGATCAGCAGTCAGAGGTCTGGTCAAGCACTGAACAAATGATTGTAGTGATTCAGGACACTAAAAGTAACTGCTTTGTACACTGTCAACTGGATACTGGGCTGCTTTTTTGTCCAGACTTTACTTCATCACATGATGCACATAGACTGCCCATGACAGAAAATTCAATCACGAGCAGGAACAAATGATGAGATCAGGCAGCAACTACCGGCTGTCTTTGTCTGTGTTTCTGGGTTCACGCTGGATGCAGCCTGCTTAGTTGTACTTTTTATTGCTGGTCCCTTGCTGTTGATATACTGCAGCACATGTCATAACGTCCCTTCAGAGGATAATCAAGTCTTCTACTGTAGTGATTACTCATGTTTCAATGACTGAGTGTGTCACAGGGAATGGTTGCTCAACTATGGGTCCATGATGGTCTCACAGTGAGCTACCACCATCGCATGCAGTATTCAAGAGTCGCACCATGGCAATCAAGATGTGCTTGACTGAATGCATTCATGTACAGAATGCTGCACAGCAGTGAAATCGAAAGTGAGAATGTGAAAGAAGCAGACAAACACGAGGGAAGAAATTTGTATTTTCTGGTCTGGTGCAAACAGGAAAGTAACTGGTTTCAGCTAAAAATAATAGAAGGTGATCTATAGAGTATTTGTAACTTACATTTAATAACGTGGTAGGTGGTGCATCAGAATTCACAGGAGATGGATCCTGACACTCGTGGCATTTAGCAATGTTTGTTCAACCCCGTTTCTCCAGCCAGCTCATCAGGAGAGAGGCATATCAGCGGAGAGGTTCTGTGCAACAAGCTAATCCGTCTGGGTGAAGGGATAATGATGTACTTGCTTGACAGAGAAACACAATCCCACGACAAGTGTAACAACAACGGAATAACAAATGCATTCTGCTTTGAAACTGCGGTTAAAGAGTTTCACTAATGAACCCATTATGAAAGCAAACAGGGATGTTTGTTCGGGGGCCTTGGGCACATATCTTAAGTCTATTAACACCTAAGCATCTGTGACATTAAAAAAATGCGTTTGCTTGTTTGCTTTCCAAAATAGACCATATATTTCACGATAGACAAAGTGGGCCATTGTTTTAAACACACATTTCACTGATTCGATCAAAAGTGAATGAAGAGAAAAAGAAAAGAAATCCCATATAAAAGCAGTTTCTTTGATTAGCATTGGGCGGGGAAATGCAGACTTTGGAGAAAATACTATTGATTTTTCAAACTTGTGTATACTCCCATGGCAGAAGTTTTTAGGGTATGAAAATTCTTGCTTACTTATTTCTTCAAAGGACACAGAGTTCAGAAATCCCAAGGCTGCATGTGTGGTATTACTATAATCAGACAGTTCAACCTTCATCTCAGAGTGCAAATCTGTCTCCTGTGAAGCCATTTCAATGGTGGTATTGAGACAAATCCTAGAGCTGTTAAACATAAAGCTGATGTGGGCTATCATTATTATTGTTAATTTATGGACACATTTTTGAGTTCGGGCCTGTCAGCAGCACTACAATGAAACAAAAAGGGGTGTAATTACAGGAACGTTCGCAGTCCCCAAATGTCAGTATCCATTGCAAACTGATGTCACGAATTTCCATTGGAGACATTGAAACACCACAGAGCATTAGTTGCTTGATCGCTAGGAGCTAATGTGAATGAGAGTAATCAGTATATAGCTGTGTTTTAGGGTGGATTTTTGCTTTGACAGTTACTCAAAATGGGGGAAAAAAAACCTTCAGTTTCAATCAGTGAGGTCAGTCAAGCAGTGAATGCTTAAAAGCCCACTAAAGATGAATAAAAGGCACTGACAAGCAAAGAAATCAAATAGCTGCCACTTGACGTCACATCTCATGAGGCATTTGAGCAAACCAGTTGAGATTACACCGTTTTGCAATGCAGTGTGCCATGCTCAGGGTGAAAATAAAACACACATCACCATTTTTAGCATTTAGTTGACTACCATCACAGAACTACTTGCTGGAAAGTTGTGACTTGGCTGTATTTATATTTATAGCTCCATACATCTGCAAGACCTTTCAAAACCCTTAAATATCAGTGACTTATTTATGTTTTTTATTCTTTTTCTACATGATTCCACAGCTCTACCGTCTGTAGGCAGTTGTGTATATACATGTAACCTTTTGCCAAGGTCAGATATTCACAAGTGCCTACACTTGAGTAAATGGCCTGGGAATATATTAAATATATATAATCGTAAAAACATACACTGCACACTTGTAGTTATTCAAAGGCTTTCTGTTGCATAAACTGCATATGTGGGTGTACCTGTATGCATGTAGAAAGCCTTTCTTTTCCACTGACACTGGATGCACTGCTGTGTGCACATCTGCACTGTATTTGTATTCAGATGATTCTGTATAAATAAACCTGTAGATCTTGGGAGGATATATTTATCTGAATATTGTATTTTTGTAGTATAATATCATTCTTCTGTGCAAGGGATGAGATATGTCGGATGGTTTTGGAGACCGGGATGGTTTGGAAACAATTTAAAGCATGACAGTCCTTCACCGTGCCTACTGTACGTGGTAACAAACATAATCACATAAATATTACTACACTACCTGTTGACTGAACCTGTGGAATGTAATTCCAGCTACTGAGATCATACATTTTACCTGAAAAGGGAGTGAGAGGGGAGGCATGAATATTCTGTGCCACATGTGGATGCTAGGGGGTAAATAAACCTTTGGGGTCCACTATGTGTCTGCCTGCATGCACTGTTGGCAGAGGGTTTGTTTGTGAGAGCACTGGGGTGTCGAGGCACTCGGCGCTTAATCAAACTGTCATTCTGAGTCCAGATCAGGGCGGCGCTGACCAACCTGGACCTTGACATGTGTAGAGTCAAACTGCATACAACAAAGATAGCAACACCACCCAGCTCCACTCTCAACCTCTCTGCTTACCTCTATCTCTGAAATGCACTTGCCTGTTTAAACTCTACCGCTATCATTACTTCTCCTCTCTCCGTTTCCCTTAATACTTAAAGTATTTTCCTTTTGCTAGGGCATAAACACAATGCATTTCCCTTCCGTGTTGCCATCCTCCACCACGTGTCCTTACATTATAAGTCAAGCCTTTTCTCACATATGGTACACCTTTGTTCTCTCCTCTGCCTCCCTCCCTCCTCCTCACTTTCTCTGATCTTCATATTCACTCTGCTCCTCTGGGTTGTTGCTGTCTCTTCTCTGTCTCCTGCTGAGAACATTCGGCGCCAAGGCATCCACAAGGGAGCAGGCAAAAAAAAAAAAAATAATAGAGAGAGAGAGAGAGAGAGAGAGAGAGAGAGAGAGAGAGAGAGAGAGAGAGGAGGCAAAGGGCAGAGCAAAGGAAGAGAAACTGGGTGGATGCACAGGGAGTAGCAGCATCAGAGTCCTGTAGCTGCGGGGGCTGACAGAGGAGCAGGTGGTGATATACCGAGACAATTTCGAGTATAATTGTGTACATGATCTGCTGTGAGGGGCAAATATCACAATGGCCACTTTTCCAATAGCTTCCCAATCTGCTAAGTGATAAGGTCGAATTAAGTTCTGCGGCAGGTAAGTGGCGATCCAGTGCGAGAAACAGTGCGAGAGACGAGAGTCGGTGGAAGCAGCTCAGGAGCTTGCTGCAAGCTTCAGGCTGTGACATTGAAACAACGCCGGATATTGTGCGATGTTGTCAACAGCCCTCTGAGCATAAAAAGTATTAAGAGCCACACTGTGTAAGTGCTGTCAATGCCTGTCCTTGGTTATCAAACTATAATAATAAAATTATCTGACTGCTCTGAATGCAGCACAGCCAGTGATACGAACTAGCAGAGCATGTCTAACTACAATAATTAACACAAGGCATATAGCAATTTTATAGTATAGCATAACAGACATTTTGTGAAGGAACAACATTAATTGCCAAAAAACTGTTACAGTTATTGCCTCCAATTGGCAAAGTAAACATAACAGTGAAACCTGTGAAACTGCTACATAAAAAGACTGTCCACTGATTTTATACACAAAGTGCAGCTTGCTGGACATTAAAAGCCTGTAAAAATAGTCGTATAATGTCCACTGTTGTTCTGGAGGAACTTACACAAACATATTAAGTTGCATAATGGGAAATGTAGTGTCATTTGTCAAGTTTGACCCTGTAAAAACCAAGATGTCTAAACCCTCTGATCCTCCAATGTTGTGGGATTTGGGTCTCTTGCGAGTTTCCCTAGCCTGTATATGAAAATATGGATGTAGTGACAGTACAGAGGTTTGTAGGTTAACATTTTGAAACCTTGAATGTGGCATTTTGGTTATCGCCATCTTGGTTTTTGAAAACTGGACAGAGAACCTGAGGATAAGCACATCCATATAGCAACTGGTCTATTAGAAGGTAGCCACACCCTAAAGCATACTCTACTTTATTGTCTATTGTATTTTAAATGGGACCATAATTTAGCAAATGAATAACATGTTGTGTTGGACAAAACTTAAAACTAGCAATTGAAACCATGAATTCATAAGGAAAATGTTTATTGAGGTAACAAATTAGGTGAGAAGTAGGTTTCTTTTCCCATAGATGCCTATACAATGGGATTTCTTTCTACAACCACAGGTGTCGCGGCTCCCTGGCCATTACAAAGAATACAGGCCTAAGACACTGGCTTAACTTTTCAGACCTAGAAGCTACGTCCATTATTTATTTACAATTTATGAGAGTTCAAAACTTCTTTATGCAATGAGACTCTAAACACAACACTTGAATGACAAATAATGTTGAGGTGATTTTTTCTGTGTTTATGAGAATATTATGATGTTCCCACTGATTTGAGGTTGGGCTTTTGTAGTCGTGATTCCAGTGGTTTTACTGTCACAGTTTGACTAATAAATCTATACATACAGCATCAGTCCCATATCAGTCTTTCATCACATATTTGACTTAATGTTAAAATATGTTTTAATATATAAATTCTTAGTATATAAAGTCTTATTTTTGAGGCTTGATGTAGCCTAAATTTCATTTTTCTCTCTCTTTTTTTTAAGTTGGTCACTGCATCTGAAAGGTGCTAACTCTAAAAGAAATGTCATTATTGTTCTGTCCTTACTTTTTTGTTTTTTGTTTTTGCAGTTTCACAAAAGTGTAACAAAATGTTGGAAAAACTGACAACTGGTATTTTTGGCATGAGCACGGCCACATTTAAAACCACCAAACACAAGCACACACATGAGCCAAATCCACAGTTATTTAAGAATACATTACATTTTTTGTTGGCCTGTAAAATCCATGCTGACCCACTTTACAGTGATTGTACATTTAGAAAAGCTAAAAGGCTGTTTCAGGCACAGTGTGAAGCCTTTGAGCTGCTTTAAAACTAGCATGCAAAGCACTGCTATGGGAAACATTTTGCTGCTTGAAAACCCTTCAAAAATAAACGATAGCAATATTAGTTTGGCGTCCACAAGCCAGCTTCAGGACAGATGTTTAAATACTGTGAATAGCTGGCATATGATTGGAATTTGTTGGATACCAGGCACAGTGTGTTCAGGACAGACCAGCCTCTAAAGCTTCTTTTTCCCCTCACGTTTCATGAGTGTGGTACCATGAATACTGTTGGGCTGTGATGCATCAGTTCCTTAATGTGAAAAAGGGAATTCAGGAGTCTTACTGTATAAGTATTGTGGCTGAATGGAGCAGATTTATATTTACAGCCCATGGGGCAATAAGAGTATCCCTGCACAGGGAAACATGGGATGACACAGCTAATTCATCTCAGCAGCATCATGACAGCTGGGCTAGGGAGAGTTTGGGAAAGGGGAAATGGTTCTGATGAATGACTTTCAGACTGCGGCCGCTAGCTATAGCAAACAGTCTCCCAGTCCCCACAGGCCTGATGCCTCCTATTTGCCGCTCAGGGAGAAATGAATGAATGGCCCTTTGTGAAATAAATGGTCCCTTTCTGTCTGACATTTACAAATGAATCCTTCTTGTAAAACTAAATCCATCCATTTGTTTTATTAGTTGTGGAGGTGAGTTTCCTGTGTTGCTCAAAATTATGTGGCTGTCATAAGCACTCACAGTAATGGAGATTTAAGAAATGTATTATTGGAGTGGCCAAGGCTAATTTCGTGAGCTCCAAGATCGCATTCAATTATCCCAAAAAAATTGCAGAAAACCAGCTTTATCAGTCAAATTACACAGACAAAAAAGAAAAAAGAAAAAAAAACTGCCTAAGAGAATAGTTCAACATTGGGGGGAATATACTTATTTCCTTTTACTGTGAGAGTGTAATGTAAAAATCAATTTCAATTGTGTTATTTTTAGCTGGAGGTACTGTATGTGCTGCAGCATTTTCTGGGCAAATAACAGCTATGTAACGACCGTATGTGTGCCGACTAACCACTAGATCAACTATGGATGCTGGAAGAAACAAAGGGCAATTGTTTTTTCGCTTTTGAAAATAAGGAACAATTGCTGTAAGTCAAAAGAAATGCTGAGAAAAGATGAGATCCAATATTTAGTCAATGTTTCTACAAAGTATGCAGGCTGTTCCAAACCAGAAGACTAAGTCATACCTTTGCAGTGGTCTGTCAAATACTAGCGGCAATAGCGCCCAGTTTTGCTACTGACACATGCATGTCATTAATGTGTGCAACCTTAAGCAAACATGGACAAACAAACACACAACTATGCACACTTTCAAACCAACATCAATCTCAAATAGCAACAGAATGAGTTTCTCTCTCCTTTCGCAGATATACTAACACATCCCGTCAACCACTTCAAAAGAAATACATGCCTCCAGTCCCACAGCAGCACCTCCCTTATCCCCTCAAAATATTATCCTGAGTTTGCTTTTGATTTTGAATTCAGCATAAGAACGATCAAGAAATCCTTAAACAGTGAGATCCCCAGGAGACGCCCTGTCACGCTCTATTAACTTCACTTACTCCTCAGCTTAAAAAGACCGTACAATCACAGGCTTATCAGTTAGCATCAACCAGCAGATTCTGACAGATTGAAAACAGCAACAAAACACATCTTCGATTTCTTGCCTGGAAGTATTACTTTTATTCAAGCTGTTGTCCAAAATCTGTGTTTGTTCCTCCCGTCTGGAAACCTGTTTTGCACCAAATACTCTGGTAAACTTGCAAAGCTGCTGGCAAGAGGTGAGCGTGTTTGTGCTGCATCTTATGTCAGGGAGATGTCGGACATGCAGTGAAAGCAGGACTAACGAAGGAGGGTCGATCTTTGTCCGACTGGCTGACAACTCCCAGCGAAAACTGACACGCACACCTGCCACACACACATACGCACACACAGAGGAAGATCCGCACAAAAGCATAAAGCAGTCAGTCCAAAGCTGCATGGTGGGTTGCACCTAAATGGATCTTTCATTTTGATTTCATTTTGGTCTGCAGTATAATGGTCCCTCTGGAGATGCATTTACTGAAAGCAATATGATCGCTGATGCCTTCAATGAGAATGTTTGTATGTTGTGTATGTGTGCAAACGCAGTGGCAGACACACTTGCGAATTGCTGGAATGATTTATTTGCTTTTTCCCCCTCTAATAACTCCTGGTCTGAAGCTGGCTGTACAATGATGTACTGATATAAACCTATGAATGGGGAGGTGGGGGTTTGAATCAAGAAGGCACACCTCCCTGCTGGTGTCAGTAATTCTTTCACCGTCTTCTCCTTATTGGTGTTAAGATTTGAATCAGCTGTGTTTATTAGGTTGTGCCTCTGAATAATATAATCAAGCCCTCCTGTTGTATTGCCCAAAGGCAACAGCGCTAGCGCTGCAGGCATTGACTCTTCAGATCCTGGGATGAAACAACAACCGCTCAATCAACAGACCTTCTACCAACATTTGCTTATGATGGCCTGTTTACAATTTGGAGCTCATTTACATATAAGGCAGCTTGCTGCCGCTCTTGTCTGAAGTGTCTCACAGTAACTAAGCAGATATGTGTTTAGAGTCTCAAATAACAAGGTTATGTTGGGACACAGTACAGCGCCTTGAACCCTGAGCCTTAATGCTGCATTTTTAAGTCTATTCTAGTATCACACTGACATGACATATGCACACTAATAATTCCATTTGTGAGGCCTTTGTAGTGGGTCTCCTTTTTTTCCATGCATTCTTAAACTGGAAAAAAGAAATCAGTGACTTTGGCTGTCTGAGTTAGCCAGGGCAAGTGGGTACATAATTACAAAATATTAATTAAATTGTATTTGTGTTTCCTACTGCAACTGCTTTGTAACACTAATGTACAAAAGGTGTGTAACATACTGTACTCACTTGACTTTGACTGCTAAAATCTCATTTTAGCTTTGACTGAACATTGATTGAACAAGAGTTGGAATTTTTTATCCCCATTTCTCACAAAAGCCACCTCTTCATAGCCTGCTGACAGGTAGAGTGACTACAGCGACCACAGCTCTGTAAAAATAAATCTGCATGCACAGGAGTATTGCATAAACGCTTTGAACCCTATTTAGACTATATCTATATAGGCTATTTTCAAGGTAATTTTTACCTCCTTTACTGTAAACCTTATATCTTGGTCATTTTAAGGGCTAGCCATACATGCAGTGCTATTGTTTAGTTTTTTCAAAACTGGCCCAGATTACATTGATTTTTCATTATTTTATGACAATACTAGCAGATATTTTCATATTAGCCCTTGTATCAAGAAAAACAAATTATATCATGAAATTGTTGTGGTGTGGTGTACATCGACTTCCACAGTGGTGTTATATGTATCTCGCTCCAAAATTGTAGCAGTAGACATATCTTTCCATAAAAAGGAGCTTGTCTGGACTCTTGCAGTAATAGAACCATGATGATGAGATACTGCAAAACTTAAAAATCTGGAAAAAGTGCCTCCAGTGAAAAAAAGATACATTATATAATCAATGAAGTGTTCACATAAAGAAGCCTACTTAACAATGCAATTACCAATGCAATGACAAGCTCATGAATAATTCATACAGTGTTGAGGAATGCAGGTTCTAACTATGATAAATTTCATCTAAATTCTAAGTGTTTTGTCGCTGACTCTTCATTGCGCAGACAAGCACCTGTAACTGTTATAAAGGTCAAGTCGTGCTGTTTCAGTTGATATGCGCAACACCTCGGTATGGTGAATACTTCAAGAGCAATTCAATTGAGAAGAACGGATGTGGATTATGAAGCAAAGTGGTTCTGTTGGGCTTTAAGGGTTATGACCGACTTAAAATCTAAATCTATCCTTTAATCAATATTTTACATATAATCCTTCTGTCAAATATCTACATCTCCAATTCAAATATTTGACATCATTCCTGTGGCTTTAGTAGGGCCGGTGATATTGAGGCCTGCATGTCTGTCAAGGACTTTTTCTGTCCCCTTGTGGCCAACAATTGATTTTTGCAACCTAAGTTCAGCATAGCTTTTGATCCATATAATCACCAAAATTGAGAGGTGTTGCAGTATTACAGAGCCGGAGTCAAGTGCTGAAACTGATGTTAAGTGAGAACTCATGTATTTTCTCCAACATACAGAAGGTATGGTACTCCGTGTCCCTCCTTCCCTCTTGTATTGCTTTTTGTTGCTCACACTCATAAATACATACAAGCACACATCCAAGTGCACAAGGCTGGGGTGATTTTAGATGTCCTGCAGATTCTACACTGTGCAACAAAGAGCCACCCAGTTCCCAGTGGAGTCCTGCTGACCACAGCAGATGCAGTCATCTACTGTACAACTCTGGAGAAAAAAAGGCAGAGAATGTCAGTTCAGCCTCAAACGAATTCTAGCCTTTAGACATCTTTCTCCACTGCACACACACATACATACACACACTCTTCTTTTTTTTTGTATTATTCCATTAACAAAATGAGAATAGATGACAGTCAGCAACAAATAATTATTCCAAGAAATGGATTGGTACGACTCTGAAGGTCTGCCTCCAGAACACACATCCAGGTGTGTGGATGCAAGAATGAGGCCAGAAGAAAGACCGAAACACAAAGAGTGCCAGAGAAAGAGACTACGCCAAGGTAGAGTCCAGTGCTCTTAAACGAACACCACCTTTCTCCTTACAGCTCCTCTGACATCCATTCTGTCATCTGGAGTCAAAAATTTTATTTCAGCTCTGGTATAAAACGCAGAGAACAATCTTGTAAGAAGCCATTAAGGCCCTCTCATCAGCCTAATTAGGTACTTGAAAGTGGCTATTGGCACTGTATAGGACACTTGTCATATGTCTTATTCATATATAATTGCTCCAACAAGACTGCAGTTTCCCTCATTTTAACATCATTAGGCGTCATTTATCTTAGTCGGAGAGTAAAGTGAAAGTTCTATCCTTTCATTTATGCCAGTTTAATGATTAATTAGCATTTGTGTTATGAAGTGTTGGCTGATATTGAAGAGAGGTGGCGATGTATCAGTCCAATTTAAATGACCCTGGCTTTATATCCCTTCAGACTCATCTTACTGGGAAGTGAGTGCTGCTGCACCTCTTGTCACCAGCTTCCAAAGAAGACTGATGAGAGATTTAATTAAAATGGGTGCATTTGAAAAACACTGATCCATCACTCGGATAGAGGGAGAGATAGGACACAGTGACAGGGTGCCACAGTGTTTCTCCTACTGGACTGTAGTCCTTAGTGTGGGATCTGAAGAGAGAGAGAGGGAATATATGAGGGATGGGTTTCTGCCAAGGCCGGTCAAACTGAACAAATCGCGGCTCATGTTTGATTTGTAATATTTATTTTTTTTAATCTCCACAACACACAAATAGAGTTTAATCCCTCAGGAAAACAGTTCTTTCAAAAAAAAAAAAAAATGCAGCCACTGTGTTTCCACTGGCAGCAGCTCTGCCTCTACATGAGGCTTTAAATGGATAGTGGTCATAGCAGCTCAGCGGCTCTGATGTTGTACTGTGGTGGGAATCAAAGGGTTTTTTAAAGATGGGATTAAGCGTATTTCTGAGTGATTTCTTGTAAACAAAAAGCAAAAAAAAAAAAAAGACAGTATGCAGCATCTCAGTGCCAAGAACTCCATGAAAGCATGAAAGCCAGTTTGGGTTCTAAAATGATTGTATAACACTGCCCCCTTGTGATCGCTGCTTGATATAAGTGCTTGGCAGCAAAAGTGGAATTTCACATGCTGGTAAGAGAAAACGAGCTGCTGAAAGATAAAACATGATGAGTATCAGAGGTACCAGTTAAACTAAGGAGATCATCAGACTGTTTTAAATGACAAAAGAGATGAGAAGTCTCTATGTGATCTATTACATGTGATATTATGTGATCTATTGGAACAAGATGAGCAATTACAATTATTTTCAGAGTTCTGTCATTGTGATAGATGTGCATAAAAGAGGACACCTCTGAACTCCCAATGTGAAAACAGCTAATAATCACAGAGAAGATGAGAGAACATTGCAGACGACTATCTCAATTTGAGTGTTAGCATAAATATGTAATGGCTCAGTGTTGTCACTTCATCGAGGGGAGGAAGCATTTCAGCAGCGCACGCCTTTTCAAACCCACAAACTGTAATGACCACTTTCAGACTGAGCCTCAAACTCATTTCCAAAACCTGAAATTTTAAATCCATTATTTTGGTTCAATTTGCTCACACGGGGTCAGGCGTAGCTGGGAGAAAGAAACAATTAAACCAACACTTGTACGCAGTGCAGTCACTGATGAGGCGGCGCTCATTTCTCTGCACAGAAGCATGTATTTCAGCAGCGCCTGTGTGTTGCTGTTCTACTATCGCCTGATGGATCTCACGTTCAAACCAGCTAATGAAATAGCAAGAACTGAACATAGCTCAAGCTCATAGAAAGCATTTAACTTCCACAATAGCAAATAAATAAACAAAAAAATGGCTACACGTTACAAAGAGATGCACAAAAATCAATTTTCATTTGAAGAAGTGACAGTTTAATTTGCCTAATTGGCTAAGGTGTAGAGAACGTTGTTCCACAAGTAACAAAGAACAAATTGAGTTCAGCACACAGTCAATGCTGGCAGTGCAATATTCAGTTAATCTTTGCTGGTGGTAGATATGTTATGATCTACTGTGTTCCTTTTTTCTAAAATAATTTACTAACATCTAATTTATCATGGCATATGCTTGATGATAATTACATTACACTCTCACTGATACAATCTCTTCCCGCTGGCTGCTTAAAAGAAGTGCTGAACCATAACAAGTATTTACAGCTCAAAGCCAGATGGCGAAGCCAGCTCTGGCATTTCATTTTCCTTTCTCTGAAAATATTCCCCCGCAGTTTGTCTGCCTATCTGTCTGCCTGTTAGAGCTGGAGCTTGGGGTATACAGACTGATGCTCTTGAAGAGACAAGAGAAGGGCGTAACCGGAGCCACTGGCTGATTCTGTTGACAATGCTGAGCTTGGGAGAAAGTCAAGCTGTATCTAATGGGCTGAGGCTGGAGCAGGAAGCAGGGATTTGGATCTTTGCTCTGAGGGGGGCTCACATTCTGCTCTGGGTCAGAAATGCTGCAACCTGAACCATCTATCTGCAGGGTACTGGCCAAGCTTCACTATTGACCCAGCCCTAAGCCAGAGCTCATTGCAGCATGCACACAGACACTCTGAGTAATACATTCACATGTACAAATGCCAGAGAGAGAAAGAGAGATGGTGGACAGAGAGGAAGAGAGAAGGGATGGACAGAAAGCCCCAGAGACTGAGCGAGACTGAAAGCAATCAATCACTTCACCTCCTCTTCTGAATACAGCCGCCATGGAGTCAGTGGTGCCATTAGTGGCTCTTTAGGAGATATAATAAACAGGGAGTAGCAGGGGCTCAGGGAGCACTGGGGCTGCCAATTGCCACATTACGCAAAATAAATACACTCTATTGATTTGCTTTTCAAAAGAAAAAGACAGCAGAAATATATTAATACACGTTAAGTGAGTTAGCCTGCTCTAAAGCCATTCAAGTCATCCCTGCTACAAGGACAGAGTTAGTGTGTTTCCCATTATGCAAGCCTCTCTTTCTTCTCGCTTTTTTTTTTTAATTTATCAATTGCTTTTTTTTTCACTCTGCCATTTGCCACAACTTACCTCATCTGTGTGTGCTTCCATTTGTAATTTCCCAGAAAGGCATTCAATAACTTCCATGAAATAGGCTTACCACTTACTGTTTTTTAATTAATAATGTGCACATTGGGGATACAAATATGCAAAGCTGATTAACTTGTTTGATTAAGGTGTACGTACTATGGGTAGGGGGAAAAAAACAACAACTGCATGGTTAGACACATTTCTAAACATTCAAAGCCCTTCATGTTTGATGCTGAAATGTGCACCAAAAACGATCCAAACTTCACTTAAAATATCTCAGCATGCTATGATCAATATGGAGTCTGTTTTCAGCACACACACACACAAGTAAACACACACAAAGCAAAAAAAATCTAGTCTATATTCAGGCTTGGATTCTTCCCAAAAAGCTGTTTCTACCCAGTGGTTACAGGGGATGTTTTCCCTAAATACCTGGTTATGAAACCTGTTCTTGAACATTGTCAAGGCAACACAGAGCACATTTTAAATTTTCAAAGCATCATGATTTGGAAACAGAATGACAAAACAATGAGAAGGCATTGGTTTGTATTTGCTGCATGGAGGTGCATGAGTAGAAGAAGCAATCAATGATTATATTAGTGGGAGGCTGTAATGCAGAAGGGTTCAAGCCAAACTGACAATGGCTATAATTAGTCCCATTAGACCTGACAGTGAAATGATTACTTGTCACTCGTGTTAGTCGGCTCTTTAGCCTTAATGCAGAAACAACTGTGAAACCTGCAGGCATGCACACACCATTTACTCAAAAGCAATATACAAAACAAAACTCACATTGGGTATGAAATAACTTACACAGTCCTACGCACAGCTCAGTGTAAATCAGTCAAATGCTGTCAAGTGCTTTAATGTAGAAATGACATCAGAAAATGGTGTAGGTCACGTACGGTTTGCAATGATAATAGTTGTCTCAGATATATGAGGGAGTAGTTTTAAGTGCTCCCTTTAATGCAATGATAGCACAAGGTGTTAACTGACATGGTATTGAATTAAATGTAGCCAATAAACTGCTTTTGTCTTTTTGACCGAAAACAGTTGTATGAAGCACAACTGAAATCATGCTTGCTTTGTGTCATTTATACTGTTTCACAGCATACTCATAACTTGCAGGATTTTCTCTAATCATTAACAATTGATGGTTTTAAATCATTACTTTTTTTAAACAATATTTTTTTAAGGACAAAGTTAATTGTTACATTAGCAATAGAGTCTGCCACAGTGCGGATGATATTGGGATCTTCCGTGTAAGACATTGCGATAACAAGATTGAGTTTTGAACTAGGCAGTGAAATCTGTCATTGAATAAAACCTAGTCACTGCCTTCCTCTAACACTAATAAAATGGCAGACTGCACAGAAGTCACAGCACTTTATTTTTACGAATCTGAGATCAACAGAGGGTGACAGCAGGCCTGCTTCACCTCAAGGACATTGGGCTCATAGGCTATTGACACTGACTTCTTGACCTGGACACTGAACCCTGAATAAAGACAAGTTGAGTAAGAGCTACAGCCTGCTGTCAAGCCAGTGTTTTTCTTTTTCTTTTTGTGCCAACATTAAGTCCTGCTGCCTGTTTCTGTCAACCTGCACAGAAAATTCCCTTGTAAGGCGTCCTCTCTGTGCACGTTGTTTAAATTGTCTTAGTCTGTAAAAGAATTCCCCAAAGACAAAAACAGTCCTGTATGGCTACGGATACTACTCTTATAATCTTCAAAATGTTCTTGCTGTTTGTTGCTGTAACACATTCTTCACTGTTATTCTGTTTTACAACAAAATCATTAATTTTTATCATGATTGTACATACTGCACTAAAGATACTCTGACTTTTTGGCTCAACAATTGAGGCTTCGCTCTGGTGTCATAAAACATGTTCAAGCATTCCTTTCTGTTTACCTGCCTTCACCTCCACATCTTAGTTTACAAGATGTAACCCTGCATAGCTATACATTTCTGGAGCTTCCAACCCCAGAATGTCAGAGCTGCTTTCAGTGCTGATGATCTGAAACTCCTATTTAAAATTCACCTGTTAGGATAGGATTTTGATTTATACTGTCGAACCACTTGACTGCTCTCAGCTTTTTATTGTTCCCTCACACAGATACAGTAGTATGACATTTTCTACAAATATAGTTATAATTCTGTAACAGACTCTTAATGTTAAAGGTTAGGTCATACATCTGAAGGAATTCCTAGGGATCCGACTAATTATTATTTTCAATATTTGCAGGTTATTCGTCACTTGTAATACATCAATAAATTATTGTGCACAAATGGTGCAAAAGCTTTTCAGGGACCAAGCTGACATATTCAACCCCCCCTCTCCTCCACTCTGCAGTAAAACAGTTGGCCAAAAAGTAAGTGCTGACATTTAATGAGAGACATCAAGTAATTTTTTTGGCATTTTAACTTGAAAAATGACTCAGAAAGACAGACTAATCGATAAAGCGATTAATCACTTGGGCACCGGTGGCTACATAAAATACTAATTTGACTACAGCTATTTCATTTGCAGCTACATTTATTTGCTATAGTTAACACTTTGATAATTAATGATAATGAAAAAAAACATTTTAAAAAACGAAGGCACTGTGTTGTTATCACATAATTCTAAAGTGGGGACAAGTGTGTCATGCATTTACACACTGATATAAATGAGGCACATGTAACTCAAGTACCTCCATTAGCAGTCTGCACACATCTATCCGTAACTTGTGCAAAGGTCAAGCAAATCAATAGAGCAATAGCTAGATATCGTCAACACTATTTGGCAATTTAGTATTCCAGTTGTGTCCAATATGATGTGCACAAAATAGCAAAAATTCAGGGAATGCGTGTCTGGCAAGAGGCTGCCTTGATGGTTCCTCTGGGCAACACAGAGATTCCCTCAGTGCCTGTTTAACTCAATAACAACAGCTGTATGCCAAGTATGCCACTTTAAGTAATGGAACCTGCTTATGTCTGCTCTTTTTGAATTTACAATGGAGTTTTACTAAAGCAGACACGCTGACTTAGAAAAACATTTTTATTTACAGCGGTGACTCGGAAATGTAAGTAACAGAATGACCTCACAGCAATAAATAAACACTTCCTTTTATATCAACAATTTCCTACAATGTCCTTTTCAATAAGAACTATTATTTTGGTCTTACACTTTGGTTTTTAGCAGTAGGTTTTACTGGAAGCTCTTATTTTTTCACAGCGCACTTTAACAGAATTCCTTGATGAAATCCAGCAACATTCCTGCTCTAGTGTTCTACTTTTTGGACCACATTCTAATTTAGGATCCCCATAAAGAATTTCACCATTCAATCAAAATTATCAAGTCTACCAGATACATTTGGAATACCTCCTGAATATATAAAGTGCCAACTCGGTTTGATGATTTCCAATTTAGAGTCTGCTGGCCCCCAAAAAGATGAAACATTTGAAACTATTTCAGAAAGTAGTTCTTGCTGTGAGGTGTAACTTACCTCTCTGAAGTTCTCAGGACCACACTCTAAACCTCTGAAGCTACAGTCCAGCAGCATTTCGTCTATGCGGTGTCGAGTGCGGCTGTAGAACTCATCCAGGCTGAAGCGAGAGCCAGGCGGGCGGTCGGGCTCTGGGGCCAGTGGAAACCCCGGGGCCATTCCTTCCTCGAAGCCCAGCAGAGGGCCCATGAAAATCAAGTCGCTGTAGCTCATCTGAGACTTGCGGACAAAGTTGTAGTTACATATGGTGATGGCAGGAAAGGTCATGTTATTGGCCACTCTCTCGTCCAGCATGGTGATGTAATCAAACTGAAGATAGTAAATAACCCGGTCAGCCACCTGGTACAAGAAAGCAGACAGGGCCAAGGTGAAGACCACCGCCCACAAACCCTGGCGGATGCCGAACTTCTTCTCCTCTACAAACACGTGGTTGGCGCCGTGGAGCGAGCAACCACTGAAGAAAGTGGCCAGGTCGTCCACCTCGCTGACATCCTCCTCGTCGGTGTAATCATCCACCTGACTACATCCGTCCAGGTACTCCTGCGAGTCTCCGTCATTGTAGCCCTTTTTCACACGTTTGTAGTGGTCATCAAACCCGTCTTTACCATATCCTCTGCCGGGCTCGTCATCGGCCGAAAAGGAGATCGTGCACATGATCCGGACCGGCATGGTGGCAGGGATGAATGTGGTAATAATACTTATAAATAAGACAGCAATCTGAAGCCAGAAGTCCAGTCCTCAAAGAGTCCAAAATCCAGAAGTAATGAAATCATTCAAGACGAGAAGTGGCAGTAAGCTAATTAAAAACAGGCTACTGATGCAAAAACCATCAGTCGAAGTAATCCGAGAAATCAAAGAGTATTAATTCTGCTACAAACCCGGCTGCCTTTTTTAAATGAGGTATCAATCAAAACACAGAGCCAATCAAACACATACTGTCCCAAAGAAAGTTAAAACATCAAGACAACAAGCTCAGAAGCAGAACCAAACACCCTGCTACCTGCCACTCAAATCCACTTGGAGTTGAACTGAGACGCCTTGCTCGGGTTTGTCCTTGTGTCTTGGGGGCAGATCCAACCCTTAGAGCAATTTCGAAAGGGAGAAGAAGAAGAAGAAGAGGAAGATAAGGAGCAGGAGGAGGGGAGGATGAGAAGGAGGGGAAAGAATGTGAGGCCATGAGGAGTGTAGGACACAGAATACTCCCGCAGGGCCCAGCTACAGGTCACCACGCTGGGGCAGAATTTCACCGTTTACAGGAAAAAAAAAAGAAAAAAAAAAAGAGGCTTTGACGCAGTGGGAGAGAGAAAACGCTCAAGCCAATGTACAGTTGCGAAAGCACTAAATAAGCTGGGAAATTTCTGCTGATTTCACCATTCGGACTGACCTCACTCCACCCCCGAAAATAAAATGATCTCAGCATAGTTGTGTAATCAAATGCAAATAATACTAAGGTGTTACTGCAATGACTAAAACTGAGCAAAGACTCACAGACTGGATTAGATAACGCAGTCTTACACACACAGATTTCAGTGTATTTGATTGAGTTTATAACAAAGAGACACCAAAGACCACAAGACCAAATAAGATCCTTTAGGATGATTCAAAGTGAGGAAGCACTGAGTCCATGTATGATGCCCGGTCAAGACATTAGCGATAGCAACGCAAACAACAGGAAGAAGAGTCAAGCAATTTAATTAAAACTTCCATTTGCTCATTGTTATTTCAATCGAATAGCATATTTCTACCAACACATCTTTCTCAAATTACAAACCCCCACATAGCTGCGAGCAGTTCTGTGGAAAGCAGATTAGCTGAAAGAAAATATGTACAAGTAGTGGAGAAAAGAGAAGCATCATCTTAAATGGATCCTCTCATTATCGAATATGGAGATAAATGCAGATTCCCAGAGGTGGTGTAAGTTGTGATATGAAAAGGAAATGTATGAGACCGATCCATCCGCATTGATCCACCTCCATTAGACAGCCAAGATTATTTTCAGAAACATGATGGTGCCAGAAAATGAAACTTTAGACGCGTTTAGGGGGATGACAGCACCCTCTACAATAGAAACCTGCGGCTAATGATACCACAGGATACCTCAGCTGCATTAAAACCCGTTAAACCAATGAATAACACATTACGCAAACCGATCCATTGTTTTAAGCTTTAAAACCATAACTACCTGCCAGGGGAAACGCTAGTATCAAGTGAGAGGGCGAGAAAGGCGGTAGACTTGGTCAATATGTGTTTAGCTGTAAAGATAAGTCTATCACAGGAAAAAAAAAAACAACAACAACAGCAAAAAAAAAACTGCTGATGATAAGAGAGCAAACAAAAGAGTTGTGGCTTGGCTTTAATCATGCTTTATCTTGGTGCTCGGTTAACAGCAGAGGCTGACGGCCTGTGGTTCTTGAATATGTATTAGTGATCACTAGATAGCCTCCGGCATCCAGCCTGACCTAACAAGAAGGTCACGGAGCTCCCTCAGCTGCAGTCCCCAGGCCTTCAGAGATGTACGGCTGCATGAATATTCACACATGCTAACATCTTGGATGATTTGGCACAAGATGCTAAGTCGTGAAAATGCTGTGGAGAAAATTAAACTGTGCAAAGCAGTGCAGTGACCCCGTGAATAAAAGGGCTTGATTAGGTCCATGTCCTTTATGCTAAAATATCTTAATTACGATGTCATTGCAGATATATTGATGCACATAGGGCTGCAATAAATCTGCATTTGTTTTGGCACCTGTGTTCTTTTCAAAACAAGATAAATCCAAAACATTATTGTCTTGCTCCATTCCTCCCATTTGTCACTGCTTTTATGTGCTGTTATCCCTCGCCTGTTACTCTTTGCTTTAAATCACACTCACTCTTCCTTAACGTTGATGTATACATCCACTAGGGGGCAACAGCAGCACATCTGATCATATAGCCTTTCCTCAGGGCTAAAAATGCCAGGACAAAGAATCAAAGGACTCCATGGGCAACATTTTAGTAAAGTAAAGATACCAACTGCGAAGACAAAAGTGCTTTCTATTTGTCTTTTCTATTTTGCACTACCTGCTTTATATAAATACCATCCCACGGGCCGAGGAGTATCACATGGTGTCTTTCTTATTGGACTTTAACAAAAAGAGTTTCCACCAAAATTAAAGTCGATGGAGCAGCTGAGCTGCAGAGCTGATGGACTGGAGAAAAAACTAGAAAGCTTTAAATTACAAACAATGAAACAGCTATTGATTTTTGGACTCACAAAAGATAGCTGTAGGTTTTTAAATCAACAGCAAATTGTCGACACCTTTTGAACCAGAAACATGACGTCACTCCAGATGAATGAAATAGTTGCAGCGCTCACATCTTAGTAAAATCATTGTGGGTGCTCAAATCGCTGACCAATAAGGGATGCCCCAGTGAAAACCTTAGTGGCTACTTTACTGAATACTGTTCTCCAAATTCCTTTCACACTTGCTGACATCTATCGAACTTTCTAAAAAAAAAATACTCAAAATAAAAAGAATCATGTCGAAAAGCCTTTATATCGAGGTCTCATGTTGCCACAGATGAACCCTGAACTCACAGAGGAAACAGGGAGCACAGAAAAATAAATAAACATTTTCATACATTTTTGCATCAGGTCAAAAGGTGGCAGTGTTGTGATGTGGGTGTCCACGGTCACAGCTCTACCCCTTGGGCTGGGATTTCAACAAGGCCACGCATTTCGCCATGGTCAGAGTGAGAAGAGCGCAGGGCAGATGAGAGGAGAGGTTTAACGCTCCCTTTCAAGTCCCTCTCACCAGCTCCGCTTACAGCTAGGATCGACCTGGCGTTGCCATGGATACATCCTGGCCGTCAGCAAGTGAGGATGCACAAAGCCCATTACTCAGAACATGCATACAGTCACACATGTACACACACGGACACACACAAACAGACACACAAACACCCAGAAACAGAAAGAAAAAAAGGAAAATATGAAAGTATCGTTGCTGTTTTCTTCTTCCTTCAGACACGCAAAGATCGAATGGGCGCTTAATGCCCTCAGATAATTTATGCACACCACATAAATCTGACTTGAGTCAGGATTCGAAGTGAAGACTGAAGGAGAGTCAAGATGCCAAAATAAAGATATCAAAAAAAAAGAGCTGACACACCGAGGCAATGATATTACTTGCTCAGAGGCAGCATTCAATCAATAGTCTAGCATTCATATTCTTAGGTTATTGTGGGATTCAATGGATTCGGCAAGAAAAACAAAGAGCGAGCAAACAAGAAGCGAGCTGGTCCATTCCCTGAAGATGTTGAATGAGGCACAGGGCACAGGCAATGATGCTGTTCTCCACCACACAATATTCTATCCTCACCTTTCTACAGAGGCCATCGCTATCTGAAACACCGACTGTTAGACGCTGTAGCTCCCCTGCTGAGAGGAAACAATATGTGAGAGAACAATGACCTATTTTTTTTAAGTGAGTTGTTTTGGCCAAGCAACACATTTATCATTTAAAGAAGTGCAGAGGTGACAAAACTCCATGACGAGTTACGGCTGATGATAAGAAAGCCAGCTCTGTTATAACTAGATGGAGTTTGTCTGATAATAGGAGACAGTATGGCTGAGTCATGTTTTTAAAAAGGGTTTTGACACGTCAGTCTCAATAGACCAGCACCTCGTGCTGGTAGTCAAGCATGTGGCTAGGACACCTGTAATGGAAGAACACTTGGACTGAGATTGAAAAAAAAAAAAAAAAAAAAAGAAGAAAAACAAAGTCATAAAAAATAACTGTGCTTTGTGTATTATCTCAAAGAAAGAACAACTTAAGCATCCATCCATCCATTATCTATACACCGCTTGATCCTCATTAGGGTCGCGGGGGGGCTGGAGCCTATCCCAGCCGACTCAGGGTGAAGGCAGGGGACACCCTGGACAGGTCACCAGTCTATCACAGGGCTACACTTAGAGACAGACAACCAAGCACACTCACAGTCACATCTACGGACAATTTAGAATCACCAATTAACCTCAACATGTTTTTGGACCTTGTGGGAGGAAGCCGGAGAACCCGGAGAGAACCCACACTGCACGGGGAGAACATGCAAACTCCACGCAGAAAGATTCCGGTGCCCCCACCGGGACGCGAACCGGCAACCACCTTGCTGCGAGGCAACAGTGCTACCAACTGCGCCACCTTGCAGCCCCAACTTAAGCATGTAAAATAATTTCAACAGTGGGGAGCGTGACAAGTTTAAGTGAGACTAGCATCAAATGGCACTTTTGATTGAGCGACTAATGTATGAACCAGAAGCCCATTTGTGTAAATGGTGTTAATTCTTACACCTATTTCCAATAAACTTTTTCCAAACTAATAGTCAATCTATGGTACACTAATTGCAAAAAAAAAAATACAGCATGAACATTCTTCGTGTTTTATGTTGGCTCTGCCACAACTTGCCACATGAGCTGTGTTTCCATATAATTATCAAGTGAACTGAAACAAATTTCTGATATGTCACAAAAAAAGAAAGAGAAGAAAATGCAAATTAGCCTTGTTTCCATTACCTGCTTTGGAGCAAATAAACAAAGCGGTGTAACGTTGACAGACATTTGTGGTATACGTTAGATTGGTAAAATAGACATAACTGAAGAAGCAGGAAATAACTTGGGCTGCATTATGAATTGCACACTTTTTTAAATTTTCATTTTTTCTTTAAGTACGTACTAGAGTTCCCTCATAAAGTACTGTTCCATGCAGTACGCATAGACAGACTACTTTGTCTTAATAATGTGCCTTCAACTTTGACTGTTGCAATCTGTAGTGTGAAATGGCCCGTCATCTGTTTGCGTGCACTCAGTAACTCAAGTGTAGTTACACTCGCATAAGACATTGTTAGAATGGCCAGAAAAGCATACTGTCTTTCATAATTAAAAATGTGACCGTATGTAGTAGGACATCTTGGTATTTTTGGCATACTACTATTGGCATATTATGTATTAGGACATTCTACATCTTCTGCTGCCATACTACATAGTATGGTAGTAGGATGCTGAAACGCAGCCCCAGTTCTTTGCCAACCACCAAAAAACTCTGAGGAAGAAGAAAAAACAAAGCTTCTACCAGAGAAAAATGAAGAGAAGTCTCCAGGAATTGTATTCAGTTGGGAAAGTAATTTTTTAAATTGTAATTATTCTTTCATTTAAGCTGGTCTTGGACATGTTTCGTGCTGTTCAGAGGCGAAGACAACAAAAGAAGTGGAAGCAGCCAGTCAGCCAAGTGATTGAAATGTTCACTATATCAGATCTTATGTAAAAAAGGTGTTTCCATCACTCATGGAACGTGTTCACGCTTTTTCGAAAGAGTCAAAAAACACCTCAAGCGAATGTATAAAGTATTTTATGAATTTTGCTGTTTCCATTCATTTTTTCTAACGCACCACCTCAAGAAAGTGCATAAAAAGTTTGTTACAGAAATACAGCTGTAGTAATTTCCAGCTTCAGATTTTCGACACTGTGAATGGCAACTCAAAACCTGAAGTTGTGGTACAGATATCACAAGTGAAATGAAAGTCAAAATGAAGACACTTCAGAGCACAAACTCCTAACTTCCCTGTGTACTCAACAGACGTATTCAAACCTGACCTTGTCTTATAGCAAATTGTGAGACAATCTAGATACACTAAGGAGCCTCATGTTCGTGAGAGTTGGGCAGTAAGCTTTCATCAGAGAACTAGTGGGGAGCTGCTGCTTTTCTATCTACTGTGTGACTTGGTTGTGTATTCAGCATGCAGTCTTCTGTAGCTCACAGAGACATTAGTATTTGAAAGTTGTTTTTGTGTCAGGAAAGTATATATGAATACCAGACTTTTATTGACGCAGAACACCTCCACACTGATCTATATCACAACAATTGACATGCATGACAGGTTTCTGAATGTCGATTTGCAAAGGCTCATGCTTTGTAAAAAATTCATCTGAAACCAGACAGTTGCTTGTACATCTCCACTTCAACAATGAACCACGTTCATGTAGCGCCCGATGTTGGTGTCTTCACCAGCATATCACTGTCCCATTCCCTCAAACACTTATTCCCTTTAGTGACTTGAAGCTTGAAAACAAGACGACACAATAACCTCAAACCTCTTTTCTTAGAGGTGGTAGGACAAAGAAATATGCCAATAGTCTGTATATAATATGTAACACAGTCACTAATATTAAGTTGCTTGACAATAAATAGAGACATTTATTCATAAATGCATGTGTATTTTACATTAAAAACTTGAGGCACAAAAACAGACAAAAAAAAGAAAAACGCTATATGTGAGATGGAAACCTTGGGCACACATACACTGGCTAGAATAGCAGCAGATGTTTCCCAAAAGCAGCGACAGAGCTGGAACACAATGCAGCTGGATGCTGTATACATTGGCTGTAACAGCACAGAGCAGATCTCGCTTTCGACACAGTGGCAACAGTGACAAGAAAAGCCTTCAAAGAAAGCTCTCTTTCATGATGCGAGTGTTACTTTATTCACCTCGTCTCTGCGGCACCTTGCCTTGGACACTAACAATGAAGCAATGTGGTCAACGCAGGAATAAAAAATTTTAAAAAGAGGTTGCTGCTCAGTGGACAGTCTAAAGTGGGACTTCATTGTGATGCAGGCTGATGTCAAAGAAACTGGCAAATATTTGTTCATACGAGAGCGAGCTGCAGGAGGCGGGCGAGTACGCTGCATCTCAAGCGGTGTTGATATTTATGTCATGCTTGAAATTCACACTATGTACTGGTGGGTTTCTAATGATGATATGCAGCTGGCAGCAGTCAGGCTGCTGAGTGCTTTTAGTGCAAAAAAGACAAGACCAGACTGAAACAGACATCAAGAGGGGGAGCAATGTTGTTAAGGTCAGTGCAATTAGCACTGCATTCAAGTTGTAGATGGATTCCAGATGGGATTTTAGCAGATGTAGACAGTTTGAATCAATGGAGACATCATATGTCTGCTTTTGAAATCAGTGGAATCCATGGAAACACTAGCCGGTTCCGATCAGAGTCAAGAGCATGAGAGCCTCTTCTTCAGTCGTGCTCTGATTGACACGTCAAATGTGAACACAGCTGGGTCAAAGGGCAATGATAGCCACTCTTTCATTGGCTGTTTCCTGTTGCATTACACAGTGCGGCCCGCTCTCCCTCTGAATGTGATTATCACTTAGACTAACCCATTACCTCCACAGTGAGGTCCCTTCTGTCTCCTGTCATTCCATTTTCACCTCTTCTGAGTCAGCCTTTACTTGGTCTATCTCTATTTGATTCGCACTCACTTTATCGCTTACAATTTCTCTCCTCTCGGTACCTTTCCCTCTCTGCGTCCCTGCATTACTAAGATGAGTACCAGCGGGGCAGCAGGCTACCTTTTAACACAAGAGCCGAGAGGGACACGGTTATCAAGCAGGATGGTTTAAATATGTCACTTGGTGACATTTTCATAAAGCCAATTCATCAGGGCAGGCCCAGAGTCACACAGCTCGGGGATCTCAACACTAATATCAGTGATTTCTGAGTCTGCTTTAAGGTCCTCCATCTGCGTCATTTCATGCATGCTGTGCATGTTCAGCAAACTCTCTCGATATGTGAGCAATTATTCAGTCTAAACCCTTTAAATAGACAATAAGGCTTTTTTTTTTTTTTAACTGTCATCTTGTGTAATTATATTACAATATATAAACATGCTGAGGCTGTGTTTTGAAAGTCCAGGGTCTTCTCTCTGGCTCAGACTACATGTCTTTGTCTGTCTCATCATTATTTCTGTCTGACACGGATGCAAATAACTTACAGAAATTACGTGACAATCGTGGCATTTGCTGTATAGCTCCTTTTGCCAGCTATAGTGTATTACTTTTTTCAAAGTATGTCAAAATTGTGTTATATATTCTTCTAGAAACTGTGGTGTCACTGAATCATTTTTTATTATGGCTGCTGAACAAATGCTATTAATTTTGCACTGCTCTAAAATAAGACTTGAGTGGCTTAAAACTCAGCATGGGTTTTGACTCAAATTTCCTTCTAGTTACGCAGCATGAGCACTATTGGTTTTTCTCAGATTTTAAGGACGTGTTACCGACTGAAACTCTAAAAAAAATAACAAGGAGTTAACAGACTTGGTATGTTTTTCCTCAAAATTTAAATTCAGTGAAGTTTCATCGAGTATTTTTTTTTGTGGGGGTGGGGAATCACTAAATTATGGAAAGCTACGGGCCTAACTTGTTACAGCCAGATTTACACTGGGACTACACTGTGTTTCGATCTGAACAAGATCATACATCACAGAACATGTGCACGATTAATCACAGCTGTGTAAAACCAAAACAAAAAGTGACACAGATGACAGTTGGCTGCATTAACGGTCTTGACTCATGACATTTCTCTAAACTGTGATGACAACAGGCACATCTGCTGTTACAAGACTGTCATGACTCAACTGGCGTGCCCCGCTATCTCATACTGAATTTAAGGGACAGACTGAAAAAGACTGTTGTTGTTACCTGGCAAGGCATCACCTCAGGATGTAATAGGTGAAGCCATCGGGGTTAGCTAAACAGTGAAGGGATTTTACTTCAGTCTATCACTACCTGACAGCAAGCTCATGCTATTAGCAGCTTTCTGCAGATATCAAGCAAACAGTGGGGGCAGATGACTTGGTATGCACATTTTTTTTTTTTTTGGCATTTTCAGCAGTAAAACTGATTAATAAACTGTTTAGCTGAAGCATCTGGAGGGGACAGTCCATATGTGCTTTTTTGATATGCTTAATAGTGATTACGCTGTAGGTTGTGCAGGTTATTATTCTTTTTCAGTTGACATTCAAATGAAGAATTACAAAAAAAAAAAAAAAAAAACGATGATTAAACAGTAAAATTAACCTCACAAAACTTACACTTCAAATTGCAATTTCCACCAAATCTTTACATTGCTTCATTTCTTTTCTTTTCTTTATTTTTTCATGGGGCTTTATTGCTACTGCTAATGCAGTTGTTAACCATCACCATGTCCCAACAGCACTGACAAAGGTTCTCAGCCTCACCCGGAAACAAGGGGCCTAACTCCTATTTTGAGGCATAACTGTAAACTGTAAAGGCCCTGTATCACTGTCCACAAAAACTCAAATGTTTCAAGTAATCAAAGAAAAAAAAGGGAGAAAAACTTGAGCTGTTGTGCTGTTGCACGAAGACAATGTGTCTGTCCACACAGTACAATTGGTAGAAGCAGCCAAATGTAGCTTTGAACTATTGCCCCATGACCCTTAATCACCTGACCTGCCTGACTTATTTCTCCCAAACTGAAATTGTGTTGAGAAGTATCTGGAGGCTCAAGATGTGACCGTCTGTGTTGAAGGGATAGTAAAACTCGAACATCGGTGGATCAAGTGCATTGAAGTTAAAGGGAGCTATTTTTTAAAAAATAATGCGAGAACATGTTTTTTTCCTGTTTTCTGGTGAGGCCGAGAATTTTTGAAACACCCTCGTTGTCTAATCTCGTATGAAACTCACATCACTTGTTTTACCTGAGGCCAGAGTGAAAACAAGGTGAGATACTGCGGGACACATCAGAGTTGTGTACAAACACATCAATGTTCCTGTCGGAAGCTGGTGTCACTCATACAGTCATGTGATGAAACACATGCCCACACGTGTGACAGCTACCCCTCGACCACAAAATGCACGGGACCCTTTCGAACAGCAAACAAACATTTTTCTCTTGTCCTGCCGCCATTCCTAGATAGACGATGGAATGGCAGCTGAGGCCAAATTCACCTGTCTCGTCACGGCCAATCACACATGAATGTCTGAGCACAAGCACCTGGTGCATCTCTGTTCTCATTTCAGTATTCAGCTGTGCTACCTCCAAGCAACCCTCAGGAGAACAGGGGCGAGGGGAGGGAGACAAGTAAAGAAAGAAGACAGTGGGAAGGATGGAGGAGGAGGGGGGGTGAAGACGGGGCGGTTAAAAAAGCCTAGAGGGAGCGAAAACAGTAAGAGAGAAGGAGGGTGGGAGCGAGATGCCTGAGCTTGTATCTATTTGTCATGTCAGATAATATGACAAGTGCTCCAAGTGGGAGTTTATAACTAGATTATTGAGAGTACCTCGATTTATTTGCAAGACGAAGAGAGCCAACACTCATGGGAGCCTGACACACTCGTCACTGTTTAAAACAAGATTGGATTTTGTTCATTTGCTAACCGGATTATATTGCATCTTCTAGTAAAACTAAAAATTTGTCAGGGACGTGGAGAGTTTGTCTAATTGGGAAAGCATCAGCCACAGTTGTTGATCTCTCCAATTCCACTAAGAGGTTGTTAAGCAACCTAGGTCCTTAAGGCTCCTATAATGGATGCTCTCACTCCCCCAGCTATCTATCTATCCATCCATCCATCCATCCATCCATCCAGCCATCCATCTATCGCTATGGTCACTAATCAGTCAGCTACATTACAGGATTTGCTATGCCTAATACATGCTGCCAGGTATGAAATTCGCATCACTCGCTTAGGGCAAATCAATTTCCATCTCACAGTGGAGCATGTGGGTGGAAAGTTTAAGTCACATTTCAGTCAGCAAAACCTCTGTGTCCTATAAGTTTAAAATGAGGCTGTCCCTGTGTGACTGTTTGCTCCTTTAAATGCAACCACCGGGCCTGACGAGGACAGAAAACAGCACTGTAAAAAAGAAATGTGGTTGCAAAATGACAAGGGAGCGATTTTTGCTTTTTTTTACATTCACATTCAGTGTGAACATAAAAAAGAAATGGCAGGAAATCCAAGGTAACTGACCAAGGAAAAAGAAAAAAAGGAAAAGACAGGAGTTCTGCTTTGACTTATGAATCATAATGAAATGAGTCATTGCAATGGTCCGTTCTCACAATGACTTTGCTCTGTTGTCACGGTATCTGTTATAAAGAGAAAAATGAGTCATATTGTCATTATGTGCACCTGTCCTTCACTCTTCAAAATGATAATGACACAATCTGAGAGCTTGCTTTCGCTACAGAGTCATATCCAAATGGTGATCAAACTTTTCCTTTATGAAGTTCCTGGGTATGTCTTGAGAATTAATGTAATGTTTAATACTTTACATTTACCTCCTCAGCCTCTAATGACTTGTAGATGGTGAAAAGATTAGAGAGCCATCAACTAGGGAAGATTAGGATCCGGACAGGCCCTGACAGGGGCTCACTATATGAGATTTACCATTTCCTCATCCCAAATAAGAGCCCAGCTGCTGATTAGAAGGGGGCAAAATCAATACGCCCTCCTCGTTCCCATGCTCGGTTAGAGCACGAGGCACTAAAAGAGGGTCAATGATTTAGCGCATCGCTTGCTGAAGGAAATTAATAAACATGAGAGTGCAGGGTTGTGCTATGGCATGTATGGCGTTTACATCAGAGAGGTGAGAGTGATGGGGAAGGTTAATTCAGCCAGCTAAGATAACTAACACAGAGAGATGGAAGGTCACTTCTATTTCGCCAAGGCAGAGCAATCTCTCTCTTCTCTTTTAGTTTTGTTCTCTTGCCATCTCACTCTGTGCCTTTCCTGAGGGATATTTGTAAATATTATCATTAACTTGGGTGTTTCTTTCTTTTTTTTTTGTCTTTTTTTTTTTTGCTGCATTTTCTCATCAAGTGCTTGGCTTGTGTATCCAAACATGCAACTTTCCATTTCACAATTCTGGGTTCTACTATCTTGCAGCCACTTGAGGCACATATGAAAAAAAAAAAAAAGAAGAAAGAAAGAATAAGTTGGGATTAACACAGAAGGTAGAGAACACAATAAAATCTATGTATTAGAAATAGCAATACTTGCGGAGTAAACCCACATGGCGTCTACATCAACAAGAGGCAGTCATTAAACTATGTCCTGAGGAGGTGCAGTGACAGCTTCAAGTAGTTTGGTATTATACCAACATGCCCAATTTACGAGCCAGATGATATTTGCACCAGAGGCTGAGAAATTCCTCAGTGAAAACACAGCTTAGGGAAGAAAAGCATCTTCTGTTATCTGACTGATAAGGACAGCGCTACTTGCGACTTCGTTATTATTTTTTTTTTCTTTTTCTAGTCTTTCTTCCGCCTCTGGAGTAAGCTCCTTATGCAGCATGTTTTTCTCCCACTGAATAAGGGATCTGAGAGTCTAAAATTGGTCATATGTTTACACTTTATTTCACTGATTTTACTGATTCAGGGCTTACACAAATTTTCATTTACCCGACCAAACTCTGCATTAATGAAAGTGTTTTCTTTTAAGTGTTTTTCCACACTGTATTACTTGCGTAAGGAAACGAACTGATTGCACTCGTCCAAACTTTAAGACACTTCACTTAAGGGATATAAATCCTGCCTATAACGGATGGTGCCTCAGTCGTCTTTGATAAATATGCTGCAGGCAGCTACCTGGCTGATATAAATTCAAAGAGAAAAAAGGACATACTGTACAGTGAGTCTCGGTTCATTAGGGCTCTGTGCTGAGAAAGCTGGATATTATAGAGAGAAGCTAGCTGCAGCCGGCTGAAATATAAAGTCAAAATGAAAACCCTAGCATGTTTTCCATCAGGCGGCGTAAAGCTGGTGCTAACCACCAACTTTCAAGTGAATGACTCTGGGAAGCTACTTTGATGTAGTTGACAAGGAGCCAGTAATGAGGAGGTTGACTTTGCTCTCACTGGAGCCCCCCCACCACCACCTCCCCAAACCTCCTCTCTTTGAGTTGAATGATTGCGAGTCCGTATGCTGATAATGCGCGGCTGTGCATTTGTGGATACTGAGCGACTCCCCTGCCAAACACCAATGGCCGCTGTTTGAATTTGAGAGTGGCATTAGCCTCCTGCTAATGACTGAATCCCTTCACCAGCTGGGAGAATCTGTGCAGCGAAAGCACATAAGCCATCATCTTTGCCAATACATATCATTCACCACTGTAGCGCACTTAACCCTACTCTTGACCCTCACACATGCTGCTGTGGTGGACAGAAAAGCATTTCTTTCATGTCTGAACATATGATTTTGACAGTGAATAAACTGAAAGATCAAGACAATTACCATAAACAAATATCTACATTATCAACTACTCTGAAGATCGTGTTCGTGACTAATCTACAAATTTAGTTTGTGTGGTTTGTAAATGCCTGAATTACCTATTACAATTCCCCATCATCTATCTTCATATGACTTGATTTGTCTGAGTAACAAAAACCACACCGATGACGACACATAAGCGAGAGAAAGAGTAAACTCTCCCAAGTGAGAGGTTTAAATTCGGAAGTGGCTGGCATTTTACTTTCACACTCCTGCTGAATGGGTCTGATTTGTTGTTGCTTTATATTTTGAAGTTTCCTGAAGTAAAAAAAAACAAAAAAAATGGAGATATTGGATGTTTCACCGTTTTGGCACCCGTGACAGCTTGACTGAGTCAGCTTTTGAAAACAATGAGACACAGAAATGTGAAAAAGGGGTAAAACAGCACACTTGATTTAGGTTAAGACGCCTCAATTCAAAACTAGAAGAAAAAAAAAACACGCACTGTAACTGAAAGGTGTTTGAAACAAGTGGGAGAAGCACAAAGGGTAAGGAAGCAGATTGCCGTGTTTTTGATACAGCTGCTTTCTGCTTAGTTTTTTTTTTGACTTTGCTGTCAGTTTGTATGGTATCAGATATGGGTCGCATCCAGGAATAGACACATCAGTCATCCAAAAACAACAACAACAACAACAAAAAAACAAGAAAAAAAACCCCAAAACATGAGTATTAACTACAGTGTGAATACAGCTTTAGCAAGACAACATTATGCTGTCAGCTTGCACTGCAATCGTGGTAGAAAATATTCTAAGTAATGTTCATCAACAGCCGCTTAAAAATACTCACCAGCTGAAAAGGACAATTTATCATTAATGGGAGCAAATTGTGCTCCTATTCTTAGATTAAAAGGATGTGAAGTCGTTTTGTTAGCAGAGATAAAATGCAACAACAGACCCCTCAAAAGCAAAACTTCTTCTTTCTTTTTTTTCCCCTGTCTAAAAGTGGTGCCGTGAGAAGAAGTGAGAGACTGTGATTAAACAGAAACACAGTAATTGATATTCCTCGCAGGACCCCGAGGCTCTGCCAAAAGAGAGATGGGGGAAGACGGAGAAGAGGGGAAAAACGGAAATGTATTACTCAACGTCAGTAATGACCATAAACATATAAATCACAGGGAACTGAGGCTGTTAGTGGGAAAATGAATCAGGCACTGCTATGAGGGAGAAGGTTGAAGGGAGCGCGTGAGGGATGGAGGCAAGGATGGAGGAGCGTAAGGAGTGAGGAAATGGGGGGGAAGCTCGCAGGCTCAAATGACAAGCCACTGCAGGGTGCCCACTGGTGTTATATCACAGCTCACTTACAATTACTGACGTGCCAAGGCAGAGGATTTCTTTCAATAACCAGAGCTTAATATTTGATTTATTAAACCCTGATTGAATTATTCCTTACATGTGCCACTATACAACCGCATATCCTGTCTTTTCATTGACTGAAAATGGACACACCCAACGGATTCAACAGCAGTCAACCAGCTGAACAGTTTATCCACACTGATGTCAATGGAGCCAATCAGCTGACCAGCAGTGAATCGATCACGATTACCTGGCTTAAGAAAAACATCAATGCCATTAATGACCAGTGTGACTTTCTCTGGATTCACGTTAGAAAACAAGAACACATACATGCAGGGCGCTACTCCTACACAGCTCCTCTGGTGTTCAGCTAGCATTCACGTCTACAGCACATCTACAGCACACTGTTTGGATATACAGCTAATGATTATTTGTACAATCAACTTGACTCTTGAATATTTGTTAAGATTATTAAACATATAGTTTTGTGTAAACATAATGTCAGGAAACAGTTTAAATTGTCCCCTGCAGTCAACTTGATCGACAGAAATCTGTGATGGCCGTTTTTATGGACCAGCTAATCAGAATATCACAGAATTTTCCATTATAGCTCCCCACAGCTACATTTAAATTACTTGTTTTGTCCATGCAAGGGTGTTCAATGTACAATCAAGGACAATGGGAAGCAGAAAATCTTCACATTTTTACTCACAAGTTGAGACTCACCAAGGACTTGAAAAACACAGCAGTTAATCTTCCCTCTCTCCAAACCATAATCCTCATCAGCATGGCTGTGCCTTTCATTTTATTAGAAACGTCTAGATGGAATACTTAGTACACTATATTGAATTGGTATATCAGTGCAATGTTGATAATGATTATAACTTAAAATAATCATGTTCTGTTTACGCTCTTTACTATAGTTGATTTGGTAATGTCATAATCGTTGTATTATAGTCACAACTGTTATTATTTTTCCACCATCTACATGCCCACCAAACCCATTTTTAAGAAAAAAAATAAAATTATTTTGATAATAATTGTTAATAGTGTTACCTACATGTAGATTTCTCTCTACCTTCCTGTAACTATTTCCCCCTAAGTCTAATCATTTAACACATCTGCACACACATGCACTGACTAACATGTGTACTATGATCAGAAAGAGTAGCTATTGTGTTTTTACGTACTACAGATTCGATTAGATAGAACTTTATTGATCCCTTTGGTAGGGTACCTCAGGGAAATTGTTGATAACTTCTTTCAGCAACTTAAGCTTATGTGCCGATATTCTTGTCTGTTTTCTAGTTATTTTTTTCTTTTTTGACATCATGTCACGTCTCACGTGTGTCTTATCATTAAGCACTTTTCTTGCACTTTCAATGAACATCGACATCCAGCACTGTCTGAGGAGAGACCAACTCATGATATGTATGTTACGACGAGCAGCAGATATGTAGCTCAGAGAGGTGACACAATGATCTCTGGCATCTCAGAGGAGAGTAAACCCTTAGGGAGGAGCTTCCATGGACAAAAAAGACCAGCAGGATAGAAAAAAAACAAAAAAAACTTGTTTCCGGCTTGAATATCTTTTCTGGTGTCGACAGCTGATATGACGAGAAGCCAACAAAGTGATTTGGAAAGCAGCAAGTTTTTGCAGCAGTGCTGGAGGAGGCTTTCCAAATGAATAAGCTTAAATAGACAGCCATATCCAAAATACTGCAATGAGTATTGTAAATTAGGTGTGAATGTAGCATCACAAATGAGTTGAGTGCGTAATCAGCTCACAGGCTACCTTCAGTCATCCATTGTCTTTTCAGTCATAAAGTTGCAGGTTTAACTCCAAGGACCAGTCATGTAGCACAGGTTTTTCTAAATCCATATTTTACCTTCTGTTGAGGGGGGAAAAAAGATTAGAAATGATTGTGCTGTTCTGTGTTTTAAGTTGTTCTGCACCTGCTGAATTATACACGGTTCAATAAATAAAACGTTGTTTAAAAGCAATTTAGGGCTTCAAGGTGGTGAGGTTGTGAGCACTGTTGCCTTGCAGCAAGAAGGTCGCCGGACCTTTCTGCATGGAGTTTGCATGTTCTCCCCGTGCAGCGTGGGTTCTCTCCAGGTTCTCCGGCTTCCTCCCACACAGTCCAAAAACAGTGATAGACAGTGTGATAGACTGGTGACCTGTCCAGAGTGTCCCCTGCCTTCACCTTGAGTCAGCTGGGATAGACTCCAGCCCCCCGCAACCCTAGTGAGGATTAAGCGGTGTATAGGTAAGGGACAGATGGATGGAAGAGCAATTTATGCAACTCAAAAGAGAAACTGAGACAAACAGAAGGACTTCAGCTATATTAACTGTGTTTTTATTGGTGCAGCTATAATAAAACTTTAGACTTTTTCAGCTAACATGACCTGAGAAATCTTAAAGTGGACACACGCTTTTCCTCATTTTCTGTCATATATCCACCGATCAGCCACGGCTTTTAATGTGTTATGTGAAGTGAATACCACATTGTCTTGTTACAGCGTAATATTCTATTGCAAAACCGTGTGCTCTGGTATTCATGTAGGATGTTTTTGACATGAATCACCCACCTAAAGAGTGTTGCAAACCAAACAACCCAAACTACAATCTTCAGCTCTTAAATGTACATATGTACGGCTTACACACGTTCTCACAGAAACAGTGAACTTCAGTCGTATTATAGGAATTTCCCATATGTACACCCACTAACAGAAGCATATATAGAAAAAAAAATGTGGGCTTAAAGGCCCTGGAGATAATATTGGCCTTTTTCAGACAGCGACTGAACTGAGGACTGCATCATGCAAATCATGCAAAGCTACTCTAGTGGAGAATAAAAAACATAGACTTGGACATGAACATAATAGGTTGTCTTGGAAATTCTTTCTAAAAGACAGGCGCAGTAACAACTGTAGAGTTGCTGTGTGCATTCTTGACCCTGATTTTAATCTTGAGGCAACGTTAAAGCCTTGTTGTTGTCTCAGACACTCGTCTAATTCGATTGGCTCGGCTTTATCGAACACATTTTTCCTGGTAAGCCTCATACCTCTGCCACAGGCCAGTATTACTAATGTTGGTCAAAAAAAATCTGGTACAAATATTAGATAGACCATCTCACATTTGTTCTTTGTTTTTTTTTCTTTTTCTTTTATTTGTGCGTGTACTAGATTCTATTAAGCAGCACTGCAACATTTTCTAAAAATTAGCCCACCACTTTGGTCTTAGTCTCAAAGGAGCAGAGTCGACCAACCTGCTTTCATAAACAAAACTCGCCTTCCTTGCCACCGGGTAGCAGCTGAAGTAAAACATTCCAGACATGACAGTTCAAAAATATGACCATTTCTCACAACACTGACACCATAATTTTATGTGGCCTTGATATATTGGACTTGACAGCAAATCACAATTGAGTTACAAGTATATTTTTCCACCAAGCCTTTAACAACTTCAGCCAGACAGCAGCTCTTCCTTGTGGAAATCTTTTGAAGAAATTATCCTGGAGGAATCCTGTTATTCTTTCATTTCGACTCTCCTGTGGACTTCTTTCCCCCTATTTCCACTCATTTAAGCACATGTTCACCTGCCTTTCATCTCCTTCTCCCCCCTTCGTACCACACCCACACCCCCGGCCTTCACAGCTCCTTTATTCCCTTCTCCCTTCTCATGCTTTTTCCTCTGTCTTCCTTCATACTCCAGTCTCTAATTTGAACCACACCTCAGGGATGCAGCTCTCCAGTGTGATCGAGAACTGGCCATTCACAGTCTTTTTTTTTGTTTCTTTCAAAGATTGTGTTTAGATCAGGTTTTTTTTTTCTTCCCCTCCCATCTCTTGCAGTTGTTTTTTTTTTTTTTTTTTTTTAAGAGAAAGCCCCCTGTGGCTAAACTTCCTCATTAGCTGTCCTGTGGAGTAGTGCAGCAGAACTATACCTGCATCAATATGTCTCCATTTAGCCCTCTCCCTGCCCGCGAGCCTTGCAGCTAACCCATCGCTCTGTCTTACCTCGCTAACCACAGGTACTGATACACATCTATATTTTGTGTGCCTCCGCTCGCTTGCAAATTTAGATCCAAACACACACGTATGTATAAATATATACGGTTCATGCTTTAAGTAGCTGATACATTCCATCAATCTCCAAAATGTAATGTATGTACTTGACATTCTGAGCATGACTGAACAACACCTTTCCAGCCGACACAAATAAATCCATACGTCCTCCCAGCATCGCTCCTAGATAGTGACATGAGTGGGAGAGTAATCAGAATGTGTAGATGTATTTTAAACAGAATACCTTGTGCTTCACCTGAGACAAGTTTAATCCATGATCACAATGCAAGCGACGTGATCAACAAGTCAAAGAAAGTTAACCGTTTCCAATAAAACAGCATGACCAGGAAAACTGAACTGGGTAAACAGTTGACGAGCTTGTTAGCTGATTGAGAGCGAGATTGACAAGCCATGCCTCAGTAATGATTTCCATCAAAGACACATTCTGCAAACATCTTGATAATTCATTCATTCAGATCTTTTTTTTTTTTAGCAGAAAAATGCAATATTCAGTTTCTCCAACTTCTCTACTGTGAGAATTTGTTTTTTAAATTGATGCTTTCGGACTGATGCTTCATGAATGCAAGTGATTTGAAAGTGTCGCCTTCGACTGACTGACATTTTCAAAATGTTCTTACATTTTATAGATCAAACAATCAATGAATAAATGAGAAAATAAATAGATTTGTTTTGACAGATATTTCTCTGTATATATCTTGCAAAAAGGATACATTCCTGGATTTTCTTTTCTTTTTTTGAAATAACACCTAAAGCAGACCTGTAACACAGGTGTGTAAAGAAATGAATTCTCTGCATTTTGACTTTTTTTTTTTTCTTTTACTGCTTTGACACAGTAAACTGTTAGGTGACAAACTGCAGGCACTTTGTGCTCTTTGGGTGAACATTACACTTCCATTACACATTATGACATAATGAATGTAGTGAAATTTAATATTGCAGTACACGAGACAGGCGTGTGACTCATCTGCTCATTATTTTGTTTGACAAAATTTAATGTGTTGAGTCATGCTCGGCTGTGACTCAGTCAGTTAGCTGGTTCAACAATGAGCAGCACTTCCCCTGTGTGCCGGACGT
The DNA here is from genome assembly GCF_000690725.1 of Stegastes partitus. Classification (NCBI taxonomy): domain Eukaryota; kingdom Metazoa; phylum Chordata; class Actinopteri; family Pomacentridae; genus Stegastes; species Stegastes partitus. The sequence goes on from NW_007577882.1 coordinate 237,277, forward strand.
TATCTCCAATTTCAAACACATTTCGGAGTTACAAATAATGTTTTATTAATTTCTGGGATTTTCCTGTTGAGTGTCTACTCCACCGTGCATTAACCTTATTATGCAGCTAACGAGGTGAAAATCTACTTCTAAATGAAGCTCTGGAGCACCTCGCTGGAATGAAACACAGAGCTATTCCTACCTTTGCATTGCTGTGATGATGGCTGTTACATTAGCCGGGGACAGATTCTCCAGATTGCTTTAGAAGGGTATGGAAATGAGCCCCTGTGCTACTTTGCTCGCTCTGTCTTTGATGTGTGATATCACAAACAGGTCTGCTTGTGTTTTATTACAGCTGGCACGCAGAATGAGAGCAGAGGGGAGGGAGTGATGAAGGAATATCTCTGATGAAGTCTTTCTAGGGTTGCTGAGCACAGCCTAACCTATCTGATGAGCATTATGCATTTATGCTTTCCTTTATGCACCCTCATCAGGGAGACACACTTCATCATGTATGCACTGTGGCAGGGCGGTCGGTGGGTGCAAATTGTGTTCTTCAGGAGGACCTGAGTGACATTCAACTGTGTGGAAAACTAATTGGCCTTAACCACTTTCTTTAAACCAGAATATACAACAAGTGGTGCACAACCAGGGTAATAGCTCCATCGCTTATTGTCATTAACAAAGGTTTGCAGTTGGATACCAGCTTTTTCAGCCCATCAATGACAGGTGTCTGTGGAAACGCTGTGTGACTCTGGAAAGACTGATTTACTGTTCAGTGAAGGCCAATTAAACAGAAAAGAGTGACGCCCCCCTGCCTGGCTTGTGTACTACTCCACTTGTCCTCAAGTGCCTCACGTTGCATGTCTTTACTGACTAAATGCTCAGAGTCACCACTGATTGCCTCAGCATGCTAGAGGGTATTACATGTTTCGAGAAAAAAAAGGAGAGAGAAAAAAATAAGAGCTGCTCCAGCATATGCCCTTGGTAACAAAACCTCCTGGGGAGATAGCATCAGGGTGAGAGAAAGAGGGAGGGAGGGAGACAAGGGAAGCAAATAGATCAGGAAAGAATGACTGGAAGAGGAAAGAAGTCAGCCAGAAAAACACATACATGCTTTTTATATATATATATATATATATATATGTGTGTGTGTGTGTGTGTGTGTAAGTAACAAGAGCTTTGCTTACTGACAAAAACAGAAAATGGGCCTCTGTAGTTATTTGTGCTGCTAACGATTCGCATTCCTTTTTTTTTTGTTCGTTTTAATTGTGATTAACAGCCATGTTTGACTGGGGAAACACATTTCTTGTGAATGTCTACACACAAATATACAACCTCAGGAGTATTCCTGTGAGCTGGAGGAAGGCTCAAATCCTTTTGCTTGTATAAGCTTCTCTAAGCCCCAAACCTCCTATTTGGGCAGCTGCATTCTGTGCGTGAAAATGGCTTAGAGTCCTGTCAGGCTTGTAGGTTATGCAAACCACAGCACAGAATTATCTTTCTAAACACGGTGAGTGGAAATTCATTACCTTGGCCGTTGTGTCTCCTAACAACAACTTCACAACTCAATTTAAGGGTACAATGGTGAGGAAATGTTGTGATTTAAATAAGACACCTCACATGGGACCAGGGTTGGACATGAGGACACAAATGGGTCACTAACGTTACCTAGAGAATTATTTAAAAACATCCATCCATCCATCTTCTCCCGCTTATCCGGGGTCGGGTCGCGGAGAATTGAAAGTGTATTTAAAAACACTTAATTTTATGAGACAATACAGAAAAGAAAGACGGATTGAGTAACATTTTTGAAGACCTTATTGACATGAATGCTTAGTGAACATAATCACTCCCTCTAAATACACACACACACACACACAACGGATTGAGTAACATTTTTGAAGACCTTATTGACATGAATGCTTAGTGAACATAATCACTCCCTCTAAATACACACACACACACATACATATATATATATATATATATATATACATGCACACACATATACTTTTTTTTACTTACTTATATATATATATATATATATATAGTTTACCACATTGACAAAATAGACATTGTTACAGCCACAGAGCAGAAATGTGGAACAAACATTCAATATGTTTTCAGATGCATTCATCGAAAAAAAAAACTATATCTGCATTAGCTGTGCAGAAACTACATTGTATACAGGACTTTCAATTTTGTCCCAATTCTCTAGATGTCTCAATAACAATAAAGAGCTTAACATGTACATATTTTCCCAGAAATGGCTAAAAAAACAAACAAAATTAGAGCAATAACAACAAGAGATCCACCAACATTAATTATTTGCCTTTTTATTTGCACAGCCTTGCACAAACACTTGTTTGTGGAATAATGTGACAGCTGACTATATGTACTTAATGTTTAGACAAGCACAAATTAAACATAAACATCAAGGCGAAATTATTTTCCATTTTCCATCAACAATAACTAAGCAAAGTCAAATTTCATATTTGAAAATATGGTGTATTTTCCGGTAGTTGATAAGAATATCTTTATCAAATTAACTAAAAATACAACATATTTGAAACTGAAAAATGTAGGACTTCAAGCATTAGCATGGCCTTTTAATCCGTTGTAGATATTGCTGGACACACAACAAAATGATCAATCATTATGAGGTCATTTAAACTGGACTGATGTGACAGATACCAGAACAATCCCTTGTTCCTTTCAGTCCTGCCCTGCCCGTGACACTTCTGTGTGTATCTGCAAGCGAATCAATTTGTGCATGTGTGCATTAGCATTTTTGTTTGTGCGTGTCTCCGTCTATATGTTGCTCCTTTCAAAGCATGTGAAGCATCCAAGCAGTGGGAGCTGGTGTGACATGGGATGAAAGCGAGCCTGCATATGAAAGGAGGAGGAGCAGCGATGGTGGCTGATTCTGTGGGCGGCTTGTGTTGCACAGAGATACAGGGGGAGCGACAAACAGACTCAGATGGAGGCTGACACCAGCCCCAGCATAATCTGTCACAATGTGATGCCAGTAAAAAAACATAGGTTTAGCACAACACACAGTGACTTCTCTTCTTAGCACCGGATCAAAAATCTGTCACAAACATCATCTTATATGAGACGGCAATCGGTGGCGTTACTGTAAATAAATGACATGTGATCCCATTGGCACACAACCTGTTTGCAAGTTTCACTTAGTGCACTACACACTTGTGTCGTAGCTTGTGTAAGACATAAACTGTAAGATTTTGCAGATTTTACACTTCTTTAAAAGGTTCTTGGCGCAGTAACGAGCAAAATCAAGAAGCCCCTTTCCTTTAACGCCTGGCAGAGACAATAGTTTGAATCTTTTAAAGGGAATTGGCAGAATGGAAAGGTCAAAATGTACTTTCTAGTGCAATCTAAAGGGTAGCTACGTGTGTTTGTGTGATAGGGAGGGACAAGGAAGGAAAAAATGAAAGAAGGAAAGAAAAGAAGACTGAAAAAGAGGATAGCTGGAGTGCAGTATGGGTTGCACATGTTACTGTGTAGCTTGCAAAGGTGTGTGTGTGTGTGTGTGTGTGTGATTTCTGTCTGGATTACAAATACAGCATGTCTCCGTAATTTGCGGAGCACTGCAGAGGAGATCAATGAAATGAGCAGCTGTAACATCCAGTCATGCGGCAGAACACCACCTCCAGTTTGGCCTGTGACTGAGCTCCGTCTCCCAGTCAACCAAGATTGAAGGCCGCTGTGGCAGATCTGCAGCTAAAGGTCATTGTACTCATCAACTGCCCACTGCCTCCCAGTTTGATGGAGTGCAGTCTAAAGATCAAACGTCTGGCTGTTAGGCCAGCTGTTCCAACCTCCACAGCTCTGCACTTCTCATTGTGCCGGAAATACCTGAAACGCGCTAAGACTGGATTGAGCTGCTCGCAATTATTCAGTTAGGCAATGAAAGTGTGGATGGATCATATAAAAGACTGAATTGTATTTAAAAACATCAGTTAAGCTGAGGGGAAATTTGTTGATTCTAAAAAAAAGAGAAAAAAAGTATCTGCGACTGTACTCCCTATAGCTATGCGCCGCTACCATCATGAGTGGTAAGTAATAGCTTCCAGTTAAAGTACCCAGTAGGAGAGGCTTTGGTGGACTGAACAGCAAAGCGTCTCCTCCATCATTTAATTTTTAATCCAATAGAGAAAAAAAGAGCTTTATAGGGACTGAGAGAGAGAGAGAAAAAAAAGTGCAGAGGAGGAGGAGGAGGAGGATAGAGATAGGAGATGCCAGAGAGAAGCAAATGCCAACAGGTCAGTGGTGGACAGCCTCAGGCTGAGAGCCACAGACGCAGAGCTCATTAAAAACAAACTGACTTTTCTGAGCAGGGGGACAATATGGAGCGAAAGAAACCCAATGGCACAGGTCCTCTCTGTGAGGAAGAAGGATAGTAAGGGAAACAGACAAAACAACAACAGGCAGAAGAAGACAAAGGAGGAGGTGGAGCAGAGACAAAGAAGCAGAAGGAAACAGTAGGATGGATGTAATTTCCTTGCTCTCAAGAACAAGAGGGACACAGAAAGGATAAAAAGGAGGATGGAAGATCCTCAAGAGAAACTACATTGTACATCCCAAAAAGATATGAATCAGTGTGAGCGACAGTGTGTTTCTCTGTCTGCAGTCACCGAGTGGCCGACTGCACCACAAATCCACTGGATGTGAACATGCAGAATTTGCCATCTGCACAAAAAACAGCAAATTCTGTAGCTCTTCCTTTCTTTCCCGGTCTTTTAGTTTGGGGTGAAAAAAAAGTATGCGCCAAAAACAGAAATAACACGAAAGGCTTTCTACATTACATGTTTTATGGGGCTACAAAAAAACAATTCTAAAAAGGCAACAATAATTCTGTCATAACAGTTTGAGCTGGTGCACATAAACTTCTACATAAAAACTCCCTCTCTGGCACACTGGTGTTTCTCCCTGCAATCTTCGGCCTCTTGCATTGTCAGGAGTCGTCTGCGTGGACACCTTTGCAGCACCAAGGCAAGCAGACAAGATGGCGTTTGCAGCCCCTCCTGTCAGGCGTCCAGGTGAGCTTGTCAGGCCTGCAGATATGCTGAAGGTTAAGACTGTGATTTAAGCAGGAATATGACTCTTTTACCCTTTGATCCTCTGCCTCTCTATTGATTGCAACAGCCTTTATTTACAATTGCTTAAATGTGCCCTCTTTGCTCAGCTACATGTGGGGAGGGAGTATAAAGACAACACACACTCACACACACACCGCATCCACATCTCAGGGGTCTCCTTATTTTTCTTGTTACGTCTGAGAATTTGGAGCACAGTGCCTAAATGTAAGAGACGCAATAACTGAATGTCACGTCTTTCCCGGCAGACCACCACTCTAATTGTGTGTTTTCTCTTCTGTCATTCATTATTGTGTCGTGGTGCTCAACTGCTGCTAATGAGAATCAGAAGAAATATTGCTTTTATCTCACACCAAGCGATGTGGGGAAATTTCTCAATAATGACAACTCCTTAGATAACGAGATGAACATTAGAGACATAATTACAGTGGAAGACATGACAGAGTCCGCGCTCTGTGATATTCACTATTTACTGTAAGGAAATAGACTGTGAAAATTTACCCAGAAGAAGTAGAACAAAGTGACAAGAGGGGGCAGTGAAAACGTGAGATGAATAAAAGGCAGGATGATACTCTTTGTCTTTTTCTGCACGTCAGGATTCGTGCAGTTTTTTCACAATGACAATAATGTTGCTTATGAGTTTGAAGAATGAGAGGAAAGTATCACATGATATTCACTCTGAAATAGTCACTTCAGTGGTGCGGAAGTGCTGCGGAAGCATCCATCCATCCAATCCACACCGACTCCAGCCTCCATTACAGCTGTCAGAAGCAGCTGTCCTGTCAGCAGCGCAGCTCCTGAGATTCAGCTGCAAACTATCCTCATACCGTATCATAAGATTTTAAGATTATTCTGGTTTTCTCTTTCCACCACTCCTTTATATCCCTTATGAAATCGTTCTTTGCAGAAATGCACTAATACTGGTGCAGGTGGCACGGAAATCTCTAGATCTCTTTTTACGAATAAATGTGTTAAAATTCAGTAGTTAATAAAATTGTGTTAAATAGGGTGATCATTTAAAAAGCTAGTAGCCATATTAAATGCTTTAGAGAATGCAGTCTGATCTGTACGGCACATTGTACAGTTCAAACTAAAACATAAAGACTGAAAAACAGATTCTTTCAGTCAAATTTATAAAGCCACCTGTTCACTTGGTTTTGCTATACAACTCAATAATTTTAAAACTGGGTGCACAAACTGCAGAAGCAGAATACTTCAGTCTGCTGCACAAAACTTCAAATCTGTCAGATACAAATATAGCCAAGAGGAAGTATAATTTAACAGAAAGTGCTGAATGAATTGGAAAAATAGCCTATTGTGATTTTTCTGACACACATTGCGACTGCAATTTGATTTGCGAGATCATTTTTAAAGTCCTGTCGCACTTCAGTTTTCACTGTGTAATAGATTTAAAACGTGTGATGGAGCATTACCACCTGAGAAACCATCAAAAGTGTGACTGACACACAAGCAGCACACAGCATGAATGTGTAAAATCCCTGACACAACACTTTAAACCCTGGGTCAGACGCGCCACAAAACATTAAAAATAAAGTTACCGCCTTTGCGATGCTCCACAGCAAAACAGACTTAACAAAGTTCTTCACAATAAATTATGAAAAGAATATATGTATATATTCTCCTTTTTCTTTTGCATAGATACCTTCAATTTGAATTGAGTTGTGCACAGCCACACAACTAGCAACTGCCTTCCTGTATACTTTAGGTTTCCATGTCCTGTTCTATGTTTCGCTTTTACATAAACATCACATTCGCACATTTTGGGGGAAGTCTAGAGCTCCTACTTAGTGGTTAAGTTGTCAATCACAGTGTAGAGAACATGGTCAGACACAGACATTAATGCAATCTCTCTGGACACTGAAGAGAATAATAGCACACTTATCACATATCAAGATATTTGACAGAAACTGTCTTGCAGCAGTGCTGTCAGGAATCCTGCTGCATTGTAGGCTACACTAAAGAAGGGACACTTTGACACAAGCACTGAACACATGCTTTAAGAGGGAAAAAGATGCAAAATGAAGTGGAATTGGGAGGTTGTGCCAGGCTGAAAGACGATGCTAATTGGAAATTTTCCAGAGACCATCACTGAGATGACACATCCATGTAATCCCATAACGCCATACATGTCTGTCAAATATCGACACTGTTGCCCACCACAGTAGCCTGCAAGTAATAATGCAATACGAACGCATTATTGAAGGTTATTAGAATTCACTGCATTAAATTAGCTAATGCACCATCCCAATCTGGGAAGTATTAGCTAGTTTCACGTCACATCAAAGAGAGTTTTACGGTGGGATGGTGACATCACATTAACTAATGTACATGACATGTTCAGTAGTAGAGTGCAGATATGATCCTCAAATTAGATTGTTGAATGCATTTCAACTTAGGAAATGCATCCATCAGTTGCACATTAGCTTTTCAAGCACATTAACTATATGATCATCAGATATGTGGCACCAGCTGTCTGAAAATTCTGTCCATACAGTTATTTTGATAAAAATTCTCATATTTGTTTGTTCACTTGGTCAGTATATTTCTTGCACAGCAGGATGTTACTATACAACCAAATTGTATTTTTTAAATTATGTTCTGAAAGAAACACATTTTCTCCTAGTAACAGTAACAGTATGACGTTACAGGAAATGTTTTAAAGAGCTACAAAGTCCTTGATAGGATGCTGGACATGTGGTGGTAAGTCAGATACAGCACTTCCACCCAGGAAAATGGGGTTTGTGTCCAATGTAAGATCATTATTTTTGGAATCAACCAAAAACAACTTTGAATTAAATTTAAACATATGCATTGTAAGCTGCTCATTTTTCTGGGTTGTCAGGGAGACGAGTCCCACACAATGTAAAGCAGTAAAACAAAGATGTGTTGATTGAAAATGTATTTGTGACAGGTCACAAAGAAACGTAATTTAGGACATTTCCCTCAAAATGTAAATGAGAACGCACTATATTTGTGTAGGAGTGTAATTTGTTGGAGACAGGGCTCTCAAACTGTAATTCAGATCCAGTACATTTGAACTGGTAACATGAGGAGAACGTCAGATACAGCTGAAAGGATTCATACATTAGTTATTCAGTCTACTGACAGATATTTAATAAGCAAGTCTTTTGATTACATATTAATGGGTTACCTAATTTTCCAAGCAAAGGGGAGAAGTTGCTTTGTTTCTCTGTGTAGGATCACAGTAAATGTAGTAACTTCTGGTTTGTGAGTATTGGCAGCACAAATACTCTCAAAGGTGTCACTTGAAGATAGCCTTTTTGGAATACAAAAAAAATGATCGTCTAGTTCATATTGAAGCTAAAAATTAGTCAAACATTTTGCACATGGATTCTGATTCACATTTTAGCCTTTTAACAGTAGCTGCTGGGAAACAGTTTATGGGTAACTTGGTAACTACTGCAAGAAATGAACAACCAGACAGAAGTGTAAAATTTTCACCACCAAGTGCAAGACTTCTTCAACTCTAATCCTCACAAGCCTCCTAACTCTTTCAGGTTTTGACATTAGAAGCTGAATGAGGTATGGGCCTGTGGAAATTAAAGTAAAATTACCCACTTTCCAGCTGATATTGAGGCCTACAATCAAAGTTGTTAGCAGCACATCCATACTGTCTAGACAGGCCCATCAGGGTAAACTGTCTCAGTAATTACAACATACGACAATGTATGTGTCCAATCTGCTTCCCACATATAGCCAGTGAGTAATCTGGCGGAAAGAGGTCAGAGGGTGTAACCGCATCCAGTCTGAGAGGAAAGCTGCCTAAAAGAAGTATACGCTTTACAGACCTGGTAGTGCTGGAGCTGATAAAGTTATGCAATGACCTAACAGCAGCTGGAAATCTCTTGTATTATCTGCTAAAGTGACGAATACGTATACTCCCAGACAACAGCATTCGGTGTGGGTATGGATGACGTCAGTTGTTGTCAAAAGAAACCAGTTAAAATTTAGAGACTAAGTGCATTTAAAATAGCGTCATTGGTACATCAGCATATAGATTTATTCCCCTCTTCCTTTTCACCTTGAATATCATCATTATGATGGTAACGTTCACTGCTAACTGCAATTCATGCAAAGTACTTCGATTTTAATAAATCTCCAAACCATTAAGCAAAATTAATGCAGTCACTGTGAGCCAACAGCACTATATATTTATATAATAGTGAAAAAATACGTTACAAATGGAGGGGAAACCGAAAACCCTTGCAATGAAAAGTCTTACTAAAGTAATTAAATTTATCTTAAGGTAAGCTAGTGCAACAAATCAAACAGCATTACTCACTGGCTATTAAATGAAAATTAAGTTTTGCTCTAAATCTTATTCATGCGTGGTATCAACATCTGCGTATTCAATTCAGCATCTCACAGCCTCGATTCAATTTTCAATTATCTTTAAAAACAGAATGTCTCATTCATCAGGAGGTAACACTATAAATCATATCACAGCTCTGCAAGGAATGACAAACCTGTTTTCCATCGAGCAGTTGAGAGGTTTTATTTGACAAATTAAGATGCATCTAATCAGTATAGCCCATTGCTCGAACTGTAAATCACTGTTCTGATCCAACAGTGACCTTTCTGAAGTAAAGACAAATCACACCGGCATGTTTCAGTATGGATAACCTATAATACAAACCTATGTAGAGACAACGTGTCGTTTTTTTGTGATTTGGTCAAGAAGACACGAGGAAGATTTATCATCAAGATACCATGACTGTTTGTACTAAACTGGCACAAATCCAGCCAGTAGACGTGGAGATATTTTCATGAATAATGAAATCGTTCACATGCTTGAGGTACTAAATGGAAAATCTGCTGGATTCATCCTCTGAGACCACTAATGTCTGAGCAAAATTTCATGGCAGTCGATCCAATAGTCGCAGAGATCTTCCAGTCTGGACCAAAATGGTGGACTGAATGACTCTGCAATCCACAGAGCTCTTAACATAATGTGAGGATATTCCTTTTAAACGAGGAAATCATCACTGAACAAAAGTCCAAAGTCACACAAGCAGCTGTGAGGCTGTGCTTAGGCACAGCAGTGCTGTGAGCTATGAACTAAATACAAAGTACAGAGGCTTAACCAAACCAAAGGAGTGAATAAATTAAAACTTGAACATGGTGATGGCACTACATTAACCCTCTGAACCCCAAGCACTTCCTGGGCGTTTTTTATTTTTTTATTTTATTTTTTACTCCTGTCACAGTTTTAATCACAGTAGCTTTATTTCTCACTACAATACAGAGTTCTCCTCCTCTGTGGAAACAGCACAACCATGGCTGGAAGTACAGAGAATGAAAAAATGGCTTCTGTGCAGTATAACAGTGATACTGCTATAAATCACAAAAAAGGAAAACAAGTTTATTTCTTTGATTATTTATTCTACAAATAAAAACTGAAAACCTGAAATCAACATGTACTTTTTTTCAAGTGTCCCCAGGTGTTTCAAATACTGAAAGAAAATTGTGACTCTACATACTATATCTATTTTATTACTTGCAATTTTATTTGTTTCCATATTTGTGCCCTATCTGCTCTGTGTAAACACAGTCTGTGGTTTAGTCAAGCTGAACAGTTCAAGAATTTCTGTCACATGGCTGTTGGTCCCAGCAGGGTTACTAACGGCTTTAGAGTTGTACAGAAGGGTGTAGGAGTTTTTGTTCTTTACAGAACCTGGTTACTCCAAACAGTATAATTTTTTTGGCAAAATTCTTTAAATAATAAAGTGAATTTAATGAAATTAAATTTGAAACCAGATGTCACGGTGATGCATTGGTTAGCACTGTCGCCTCACAGATAGAAGGTCCTGGGTTTGAATCCCCTCCTAGGAGACTTCTGTGTGGAGTTTGCATGTTCTCCCCGTGCAGCGTGGGTTCTCTCCGGTTCTCCGGCTTCCTCTCACAGTCCAAAAACATGTTGAGGTTAATTGGTGATTCTAAATTGTCTGTAGGTGTGAATGTGAGTGTGCTTGGTTGTCTGTCTTTATTTGTGACCCTGTGATAGACTGGCGACTTGTTTAGGTGTCCCCTGCCTTCGCCCTGAGTCAGCTGGGATAGACTCCATCCCCCTGCGACCCTACAGAGGATAAAGCGATGTATAGATAATGGATAAATGAATGGATGGATGGATGGAAGAGTCTATGTCTTCCACCGCAATGGTCTATCACAGATGAGTAGCTTCAGCACCATCAGAAAGTTGAAAATCAGAGCTTTAATTACACCAAGGCTTTAATTTTAAGATAGCTTGCCTTGGTAAACCCAACAGTGGGTTTTGGGGTTTAGAGGGTAAAAATAAGGAATCATCATAATTTCATTGCTGTAAATCTAATAGTTACTGAGACTTTATACAAGACCACAAATCAACCTCATCGTGGTGCTAAAAAATAAAAGCTGGGAGATCATGAGAGCATTAGGATTCATCTGCTGGGACTCATAAATATCTGTTAACTGCCATCTAAAGTTACTCCGATATTTCAATTTGGACTGATTGACATTAGATCCCTTAAGTGATGCCAGGAGCATGGCTTAGAAAAATCTCAAAGGCCTCACTGACACATCTCACTTAATGGCATTTTGTAAATTAACTGATTATGTAATCTTATGTATAACACTGAGCTCTTTCAGCTTGGCACAAAGGTACATGTTTAAACTCAATCCAGCCTTTCTTGTTTAAAAGCAGTGGAACAATCGCTGGAACAATCAATAGTATAGCCAGTAGGGAAAAGACCTCCTGTTGAGAATTATGCTTTTTACTTAAAGCTAAGCTGAGCCGACAGACTGTGACTGTGAGTGTGGTAAATCATCCGGTGTCTGTTTCACTGCTGCAACTCCAAAGTGTTAGACAGACATTGTCTCAGTTCAAAGCTGTGATGCCTGTCAATCATATTTACAACACTGGTATCTGCACTCCACTCTACCTTAAGTCAGTAATTGTTGAGGACAACTTCTAACAGCTGTCTGTAGCTCCAGTACATGAATAAGAAAGGCAGACAGAGACATAGAAAGAGGGATTACACAGCTCAAAGTATCAAAAAGATTTTGTAAGCAAAGTATAATGGAGCACACAGCATCCAGCCATCCGAGAGAAGAAGTTCCAGGCAACTTTCTGGAGGGGATTCGGACTCCTCTTACGGGAGGACAACTGTCATATCAAGCAGAGAGTTTTAGCGCTACGGTATACTCTTGTAAAAAGTTTATGAACTGTGCAAGCAGTTAAAGTAAGAACTTTTTCATGACTTTAAGCTTATGCAGAGCCTATTCCTTTACTCGTGTTTACAGCTTACATTAGAATATAGCTTGAATATCCTCATATCAATGTACAAAGGTCAAAACAACTTTGAGGGAAAGAAGCTGATTATTGAAGAGATGAAGTTGTTGCAATGACTGAATGCTAGTGTAAGTGTGAAGTCAGCAGTTTCATGCAAAACTTGGCACGTATAGTGAAGTCATAATCTGAGTTGAAAGTTATCATTAATAATTCCTGAGCGTGATGTTTTACCAAGTGCATTAAGTTGATAAAATGGAAAAGTGACAAAAATCAAGACACCCACAACTGATTCACGAAAGAGTTCAATTTAACAATTTTTCAAGGTCTTAAATATCTACATTGAATTTTTAAAGTATAATGATACAAATTTGAGGCTATAGAACACCTAAATACTGTATGATTGTCTATTTCTGCCAAAATAAAAATCAAAACAGATACCAGTTTCTGTCTAGATCCATTAAGTGGTGTCAGCTGCATTTCCCACTTAAAATGAATGCAGCATAAAATCACATGTGTGCCATCCTCTGTCACAGGTAATGGTAAATGAAGCTTATGCTAAAGTTCAGTAGAGAACATCTGTTCACTCACATCCTGTGTCCATGTTTCTCTTTGAATATGGACTTTTCCTGCTGCTCTATTCTCCTCATCACTTCCTTTTCCCATATTGTCACAATGACTTCACTATCAATTTCAATGTCCCTACTCTTGTCAAATGATCTATCTGCCCACGTTCTCCGAGCCAATCAGCCCTTAAACCCTGTTCTTTAAATTCACTGTAATTCTGTCACTCTTTTGTCCGGGCCATTGATCGTGCATCCCTCCCTCCTCCCTATCTCCACCTCATCTGGGTTGTCCAGGGCGTCTCAGTTGGTCTCTATCAGCTATCTGATAACTTTCCACCTCCACCGGTGTCTACACTTCAGGGGGTCCTGTCCTCATCTCCTACCTTAATCCCCGATGACAATATTGTTTCTCACCCGGATCTAACTGCCAAAATATGTTGATTTTGCATGCTAATGTTTCTGCAGTAAACTTTAGTTCTCTTCTTTGATCTCTCCTAGGCTGATTATCTGGTCCAATAGTCGGCATTTTCCGATTATCTGTAACGTTTCTTTTTTTAAATGAACCAATTACCAATAAAATTAATTAAATGTGCTACATTGGCTCTGATGCACCTCTCTCTCTGCACTCTATGGTGTCAGCAATGTCCTCACCTGTGGCACTATCTGATTGGTTACATGTCACAAGTAACAGCCAATCAACAATTAAGCTACTGTTTACAGACAGGGACAGACAAGACTATTTGCAGAGCGGAGCAGCTCCTTTGAGTTAGTGCATGGGGTGAGGCAGAAGGTGTTGCAGAAGTTGTAAAATGCACCGCAATCTTCCACATGTACGCCAAGTTTTCCCATCACACTGAAAATGCCAGAATAATGAATTTGTTGGTATAAATGGAACTGTTATTTTGCTGAGCTAGGCTAATGCTATGGAAGAGGTTTGCTGTGCCTCTTAATGTGTGGCTATCTAGAGTACCTGAAACACCTTCCTAAAGTAAGATTAACTTTAACAATCTGTTCATTCTGACAGCAGAGACACAACCTGCAATAACTAAAGAAGAAGCCATCACCATAAATCAGGAAATTGGCTTCCTTCACAGTCGCCTGCTATCACATGCTGGTAACGTATCATGTAAAACCCTGAAAAAACAAATCAGTCGATCCCTAATCTGTCCTTTATAAACTGCGCAGCACAGTAGCGAATGTGTGTGTTGATGTCACCATAAATCAATGAGCAATGTTAAAATATGTTAAAAAAAAAAACAACACATTTTTAAAAAATACATAAAAATATTTAAGACAAATTTGAAATAAACACACAGCTGGTGCAACAGCCTGATGGATCACCTTGCGTGTGTCTCGTAGCTTTTCCGGATTCATGCTTCTACCGGCAACGTTTAACCACAGCGCAGTGTGTAAAGAAGGAGTCAGGTCATCCCTTTAAGCCACCCACTCAGTCCCTGCCAGTGCAGTGTTTGAACCCAGCGTGATCTACTGCCAAGCCTCTGTGTCCAGCAGTATTAGTGCAGTATCAGTGATATATGAGGGCTAAGCAGGGCCAGGCAGAGCGAAGGGGTCAGAGAGCAACACGTCAGAACACGGCTGTAACAGCAGGGTGCTCTGACTGATTGGCTGGCTGACAGCACCTACCGGAATAAGTGCTGATATAAAAACCATACTGACTTCAGTGTGGAGTGACAGGCAGTGACACACGGACAATTTGACTTCTTGGTTGCAAAACAAATGTGCCAAATAAATCATGAGGTCAAAGTGAGAGGACAGACGGCATTCTTAGGGATGGTAAATGGAAAAGTTGGCAACAAAAAAAATCAATGACAGCATTTTAATTTATTTATTTATGATTTTTTTGTTTTTTTTACAATATAAGCATTACTAATACTCTTCAGTTTTACCATTTTCCTCCTAAGCCAACAAGTGTCGTCTTTAAATCATGGCTTATTATTCGTCCTTTGATGCGAAATATCATGCCTGGCAGGGGGACAGAATGCCAAAGCCTGAATGTGCCATCTGAGAGAGGCGCTTTATCTGGCCTCCAACAGTGTATTTCTTTAAAGTAGGTTGCATATTGTAGATTCAAGAGAAAATAAAAGGAACGCTACTGCTTCTTCTACTAATTACTTGCTATGAATAACTTAGCTCAGCACAAACTGCATATTCCTTTTGAGTCTTTTCAGCGTGTTAAATATGTGAATGCACTGGGCTTGTTGGCAGTATAGTGTAAAATATCATCATAGTGGGAAAAAAAAGATGAAAAATGTGTAAATTGCATGCAGGTTAAGAGCATACCTAGACTATGTTTGATTCTTTTTTGTCTGTTTTTGGTGCTCGATGTCAGAACCCCCTCCTACAGTGTCCAAAGAAGCCAAATCAATGGATGTTGTTTTTGAAAGCATATTTGCAGGTACCTTATTGTGTGTCTTGTATAGCTTTATGCACATACTTTATGCATTCTGAGATCTCTGAGCGCTGTTTTCTCTCTTGATTTTCACCCTTCTATACATAAATATGTATGGCTGCTGTTTAAAAAGTGCTATATGCATAAATTTACCTACGCACTCACTTCACCATCACCATGTTCCACACATTCTTGTGCACTGCAGGCGATGAACTGCAATCTTCTGTTGCTGGCTGGCACATATCTCCACTGAGTAAGCTGCCTTGCTCAACAGCATCTATTTACTTATATATTCTTTTTTAATCCTAAACCTAACTAAATTTGATTGTGTTTTACCTATACCACAAGGACAATTGTATGCAAGTGCAGTGAGTGGTTAGATGTCAGCTATTACATTCAAAAATAAGTACCAGCATCCGAATGAAAACAAGTTTCTTCATGGCACAGTAACTTGGTTTAGCTTGGTAACTCTTCACCTTGTAGAATAAGGGATGACCATGATAGTTTGACTTTTACAGATTTGCTAAAAGTGTTTTGCCATTATTGAGGCTACAGATGAGCTATTATTGTTGCTGTCCACTTGGCATTTACAAACAAATAAAAATCATCCGTCCCCAACTTCATTTTATAAGGTCAATGTATAGATGTGGCTTTGAAATATGTGCCATTTCATATTAATACACTCTGAATTCGAATGCCTCCACTCAACACCAGAATATCATTTAGTGTATATTCAAACATCACAGCGACTGCAGCTGTTGCGTCAAAAAATATATATTAACATGAGAACCAAAGGTTAATCAAAACACCTCTGTGCTGTATTTCAGAAAGTGATTATTTTTCTCAGACTTTACTGTAGGATTCATATTCAAGTAAGTGAAAAGGAAACTAAAGTATGTGTGCTTAAAATATTCTTCACGCTTTTTATTCTGAATCCCATTTTCTCGATGGACAAATGTGCTCAGAATCACATAGACTACACACAGCCACCTGTTCCACCTAAATGCAAAAATAAAAACCCTGCTGGGAATTTTTCTACATGCCATCAAGATGTTCAACAGATCTGCAAGCCAACAGGCAGGAATGAACAAAGTAAGGACATGCTTTACGATGCAGACATCATGTCAACTAAAATGCAGCTGTCATTTACTGTCGTGCGAGCAGCTTTTTGTTTTTAGTTTTTGTTACTGTTGGGGGCGTCCTCTGACTTTCTCCTCTCTACAATAACTTGAGCTTTGCATGTCATACATTTTGTTGGACTTTTGTGAAATTTGAGCAGTTCTATACTATAAAACAAAACAAACAAAAAGGTTGCCGGAAAAATAAATCAATTTTTTTTATAAACCAATTTGTATTAGATTGGAATACAAGAACAAATGACCATTTGTGTAGAATCACGCATTTTTACATTTTAAATTTTTTATTTTTATAGCCAACGTGTAAATTAATACCCCCCCTTTGATTTCACTAGATTTTACTGGTGACTTAACAAAACAAGCAAATTGGTAAAAGTTCTGTAAATTGTTGAAAAAAAAAATTGTTAAAAATTATTTTCAAACATTCAAAAATTACCTACAGGGTCTTATTTCCCTCGTGGCCTCTGTCAAGGGATCAACAGTAATTTTGTTTTTACATTTTCTACATTTTTTAAATTTACATGTTGTGACCAAAACGTTAATCTTCAGACTGCTGAACGGATCTTTGCAGCAGAACAAACCACACCGTCTGCACCTTCTGGCCATCTGCGGCTCCATATTTTGCATTGTATTATTACATTAAATACACGTAAGCATTGTGTAGCAGGGCAAGGAGTGCAAGCCTTTGGAAGGTTTCCAAATATGTTTAAAATTAACATAAATAAAAATGCATGTTTGTAAGTCAGACCAAAAGGAGACACATATTGTATCAAACCTTTGGATTCGCTATTGTAGTGACATAAGAGATTATACAACACAATTCTATTTCAACAGTGGTAAAGAGACATTATAATTTTGTTTCTGGCAGCTTTGCAGGGGGAGTAATTGTCATGTATAGGACCACACCAATTTTTCTGCAAGTTTCGCCAGGAATAAATTAACAACTGGAGATATTATTGTTAACATGTCATACAAGTTAGACTGTTTTGCTGTAATATAACAACATATAACACAAAAGAGTTCAGATGTTTAGAAAACACGATATACTGTATACTTTGAAATTCTGTTACACTGAACGATACAGAAATTGGACAATTGCTGGAAAAATCCACCATTATGTTCTATTATGTTGTCAAGGCTTTGCAATTTGTTTTGTGTAGAGTGAGCGGTATATAACGCATAGGGGTGTTGGAGTGTGGGTGGGCACAGAAGTGGAAATTAAGGACAAAGGCCAAAAGAAAAAAAAAATCCATAACGACATATTGTGGGTAAGTTCCATTTGCAGTTACTGTACACTGTCAAGCTACGTGCTGTTCTGTAGCTTTTTTCATTTTTTATGCAACACATGAGCTGGTTTTAAATGCAGATACACATTTACAATGGTGTAAAAGTTAAAGTTTTTTCCTTCCATTGTTAGCATTCCTCTCCATTGTTAGGCAGCTGATGCGTGGGAATTCATTTAAATTCTGTTTCATAGTAAAGTGTTTTGTTTTTTTTTTTCTTTATGCAGGTTCACCTGTTCATTTATCTGGTTCTTTCCTCCCAGCGAGATCAGAGCAGCGCCAGAGGCTGTGGGTCTGCCACCATCTGCCACAAACAGGCTGGCAGGACTAAGGGCATTTGCGTGTGTGTGTGTGTGCCATTTTGTGTGCGAGGCCACCTCTGCTGTGAGTAATGAAACAGCAGACACTGAAGTGTTGCTTCAGTAACTTGTTTGTATTTATGTACTGTATGTGCTGGTGTTAGAGAGGAGCAAGAGGGTGATGCAACAAACAGAGAAAATGAACTACACAAAGTGCGTTAACATGTGTGTACTTGCATTGCTATTGTTGGGAGGACATAAATCTGTCGACACAGTAGCGCAGTGCATTGTGGTGCCCACCTTAGATTGGAGTAAAGGTGAGGGTTGGGGTTAAAAATGTTCAATAATGTTCAATGATTAGATAAGCAGGGTTTCTTATGCGAGGGGTTTGGTTACGCTTACAGGAAATGAATGTAAGTTAATGTAACACAGGTTATGGAAATGCGTGCGTGTGCGTTTGCGCGTGAGAAAGACAGAAAGGGGGAGGGATTACCAAAAGAGGCAGGGAGCGTGATGCTGCTGCTGCTGTGGCAGACTGATGTGAGGAGCAGTGGAGCGTCCCTGCCTCTGCGCAGCACACAAACAATGACGCGGGAACAGCTAATGAAGGCTTTTGTGCGTATGTTGTCTAATGGTTGTGTCTAATGCATCACATACATGCGCCCATGTATGACAGCATGTGTGAATGTATCAGAGACAGCACGAGTATCACTGGAGGGGGGGGATGGTGGATCCAGAGGAAGCAGCAGAATCATCTTTCTTCACCATCTGTCCCTCTGTATTTATCTCCTCGCATTTATCTTCCAGTAACATTATCCATCATTCTCCACTGCCAAAACTCTATCCCTTGTGAGATATGGGCAATGAGGAAAATATCCACTATTACTGTATGTAATTTTACATCACTATGCTCATATATATGTACATTTCTGAAAAATCAGTTTAGCAGCTAACCACACACATGCCATTCATACATTTTCTTTCACTGATTGTAAATATTGTTCATAATGATGTAATGCAACCACTGAGGAGGTTGCTATGATGTTACATATAATGAGAGAAATAAAAATGCAGAAAAAGAAAGCTGCATCATTAGAGTATATCATTACATGTCCTGACTGTAGTTGAGACCCTTTACTTTGGTAAACAGTGAACCAAGATGTAATTCATGCTATCAGCTAGAGCTAAAAAAGAAGTACTGGATCTGTAATTACCTCAAAGTCACACTTAGTAATAGCATGTCCTATTGACCTATCAGTAAAGTAGGCAATTATTAGTTTTTTTACTATGATTTTTAAGGAATAATGGTGGAACACAGGTAGCTGAAAATCGGGACACTGAACTAAGAAGTACAGTGTAGAAGGATTTTGGATTTGACACCACAGATGGAAATAAAAAGCTGAGGCTTTTTGTTGGCTTTTAATAACGTAACCGCCTGCAGTAACATTACCATGACAACAAATCTGAGGTCACCCGTATGCTTGTCACTCCACGAGGCAGCGGCTGCACAGTGAATGAATTGAACAACAACAGCTCTACAATGTATTTTAGGATTAGCCTCTGTGGGTTGTGTTTGAATTATACTGAACTAATTATGTGTTAATTCTCATTTGTTCAAACTTGATTTTTTGAAAGCGTGGCAGCTATGATAACACATTGTACAACTTCTTGTCTCAGTAAATTAGACAGCAGAATTTGACAACCACTGCATGCTCAGTAGGCTCACTGGTTGGCTGACTGTCTGGCTGACAAGAGGCATGACTGCCTGACTGTCTATTTGAGTAACCTGATTTACTTGATGAGTGTATGGACTTACAATAACTGGCCTGCCAAAATGGCCCTCTCTGGTGGCTGGCTGTACCGCCTGGCTGCATAGCTTCACAGATGAAATCAGTGGAAGAAGGGGAAAAAAAAAAAAAAAAAAAGCCCTGCTAAGCTGGGCTGATCTGTGACCAAGTGCCAAAATGTGACTTCCTGTGATAAGAGCCTGCATGTGTCTCTGTTTGCGAGATAAAGCTGTGCATGTTTTCCCTTGTTTCCTTACATGAGAAAGCTTTGCCTCCCTGGCAATGCTGTTTTCCACCATGGAAAGAAGGGTAATGTCAAGGGGAAACAAGTGGTCTCTAAACATTGGGTAACCAACAAATAAATTCTGGAGAAATCTAGATTAATGGACAGTTTGAAGGGCAAGGGAATGTGTATCGGGCTCCAGCTAAATGGCCTGCCTGGATCTCGCTAGACTGAATCAAACTTAGAAATAAATTGTGTTGAGGAGGCAGTCTGAAGTGGGAGCTATCCAGCAGCACTATCCTCTCCTCTCCTCCCCATCACTCAGACAGTCATTGCTACTCCAAACATGTCTCAGCTGCTTCTTCCAAAGCTGTTGCCAGCATTGGCTTTCTCATGGCAAATGTCGATCTGAAGACCCTTGCAAACATCTATAAATATCCACCTGATCCATGCAGCTGCCACTCATTCAGTCGAGGACATTCATATGTGAGGGGAGCCAAATGTCCCCCTGCCACAGCCATTTGGCATTATTCATTATGGCATTTCAATTAAAATAAGTGCAATGAGTGAAGGTGGATGAGAGAATGAGTGGTATAACCTGAATGGAGAGACTAATAAATATAGTCATAAATACAGCTCGATGGCCTTAAGTGGTGTTCAGCCTTACTCAGAGTAGGACTGAGTGTTTTCAGGTGAAACACACAAAATAAAGCACCACTTTCACTACCTCTGCAATGTATTTACAAGTGTGCACACACATACTACTATGTGCCTAAATATGCGAAACCTTCTCTTCTGAGGTGTTTTTCATTCTACAGAAGCCTGAGAAACAAGTAGGGCACTCAGTCCATGTGAAAGTAGCTGACAGCTTTGCTGAGTCCAGCCTTTTTCCAACATGAGCTTTCAAAGGGCTTGCTACGGTTTGTGAAGTGTTTTCTTCTTTCTTGATGAAAAGACTGCTTTGTGAAACTGCTTGTTTGCTCTGGATGTGACATTAACTTTGATCTTCGTCCATCCCTGAAAGCTCAAAAAAGATTTTTGATAGAAATAAACATATCAATTTGAACATTAAACACGATGCAAACTTGAGTTGTTTTAGGAATGCAAAACATCTTGGACATGGTTTTCTCAGGACAGATGAGTTTTCTGCATAAATGGAGTGATGAGGACTAGTCAACAGTGGCTGAATTTACAGATACTGCAGCATTGTTTGATTAGCCAAAAAGCTAATAGTTGGCTTTTTTGTGTGTTAGACGACTTCAAGTCGACTTCTTTTCATTCACAAAGACGCTACCAACATCCATGATCTATTTACTTTGACTTTCAGTGAAGACTGCTTCTGTTGAGAATGTTTTGGCATGCGTTATAATTATTCTTTAAGTGCTTTAAGAAGTAAACCATATAAATAAGTACAGCTCAGCTAACCCTCTGAACCCCAAAACTCCCTGACAGGGTGGAAAGGCATGTTATCCAAAAATAAATAAATAAATGAACAAAAAATTAATAAATAAATACGTACATACATAAAAAATTACACTATTTTTAAAGCTCGAAACTGTAAAAACATTAACAAACAATTTTCAGCCTTCCAATGGTCCCTGGACGTATCATGTGCATCTTTCATTTTCACTTGAAGCTAAACAATGTGATATTTCATCAAAATCACTTTATTCTACAAGTCTCATTCAATAATTTGCCAAAAATAAACCAAATCAGTAAAAAGATTTTAAAAATAAATAAATTTGAGAACCCATAACTGCATGGCTGGAACTTCTCAGCAGAACTAGGATGAACTGCAAGCTATGCTTACACAGTGAAGACAGAAGACAAATACAGAAACAAAATTAAACGGTAAGTAGTAAAATATGTATAGTAGGTAGCGTCACCATCTCTTCACTATTGAACTGTTACTATTTCAACTACTATATATTGAACTACTATCTTATGTACATGTTGGTTCCAGCAATTTTCGTAAAGTGATCAAGAAATAAAAGAAATTCAACTTGTTTTTTTGTTGGTTTGGGGTTTTTGTTTGTTTGTTTGTTTTTAATTTATAGCATTTAAACTGAACAAAATACATGTTGGAGCTGTTTTTACTTGAAGCCATGGCTTTGCTGTCTTCATAGAGGTGCAGGGCTTGAAAAATTTGCCTACAGTGAGTAAAAATGTGACAGGAGCACAAAATGTCTGTTCTGAGGGTTAATCTGCATGTAGGTAATGCAGCACTTTGAGTAAAAGGTCAAGTCAACATGTTAACATACTAATACTTAGCTGATACAATTTTTACTATGTTCCAAAACCAAGGCATTGGACAAATTGTATGTCACATGTAAGGCATCAGTTTGTACAAATATTTAGTTTCTGAATGTATTCTTCAGTCATATGCAGTGTACCAGGGCACAGAACAACAGCATCATTTCAAAGCAACACAAAGAAAGACAGTTTCTCCCAGCTGTAGATTTGGTAGGAGACCACTTCAGAAGACAGCTAACTCAAAACTTTTACCCAAATGGAACATCTGCATATCAGATGTTTGCTACAAAATGACCACCTACAGCCCTGATAGAGACAATTTACCTCCCTAAAAACCTGATATTAGTCATAAAGTGTCAATTCTGAGGAAAATCATACCACTGGAGAGGAGTAGAATGCATTTTCTCACTGTGACCTTTTGACCCTTTTGACACCCATAAACTTCCTATAGAAGAATTAATTGAACAGTTTAGATTAAAACAAACAAAAAAAAAGAATATCCAACATCACCAGAGTGATGAATAATCCAGGTCATCAGGACCAGTATTGAGGAAGAACACATCACATCTGAAGTGTTTGTGGAGGATGCACACTAGGGCTGAACCATTAATTGCATTTGCGATAATATTGCGATATGACGGAACAAGATTTTGTAACCGCAAGGGCCGCGATTTCACTGGTCACATGATCTGGCGGCGTGACCTGCTTTTGTTTACGCAGAGTGAGGCAGAGCAGAGCGGTACGAAGAGGGAGTGAAGTCAACACGATGCTTTAACCTGTTGCACAATGGCCATAGCCTCAACAGAAGCCAACACAGCAGATAATTTGGTGTCAAAGCGTGGCAGCACATCATCTGTGTGAAAATATCTTGGCTATAAGACAGACGACGCTACACAGAGCAAAGTATTCTACAGAACTTGCGCGCTCCGGTTGCTACTTCACATGTGGAGGCAGAGCCTCACCTGACATTACGGAAAGAAAATAAAATATATTGAAAAAATAATTTAAATGGTAATATTTACTACAAAATATTAAATTTTTTATTTAGCCTCCTCAGTTTTGATGATTTTTAAATTCAAAATCGCTGAATTTTCGCAATTTCCCATTCAAATGCTTGGAAGAGAAGCCAATGAGGCAGCGGCGAACTGAGCCTCACATTGAATTGCGCAATCCCTCACTGCGCTGTCTGCCATGCGTAGACTGTCACTGCATGGCAGCCAGCGCAGTGAGGGATTGCGCAATCCAAGTGAGGCAGCAGCGAGCTCAGCCTCATTTGGGAAAACATTGCTGCTGGCTGTCATACTCATTTTGCACTTTAGTATGTAGCCTGCTGCTGTTGTTTGCAAAGTAATTTTCCTTCCTTAAGGTTTACAAAGGACATTCTTGAAGTTTATTTTATGTTCACTGGTTTTATTTACCTAAAAATGTCAAATTGGTTAAAGCGGATATAATTGTTCTTGCACTTTTTGACTGGATCAGTAAGTTTTATATTATTACTTTAATTTATATGTGTATGTTTATTTATTTTTTTATAGACTGTCCTGTTCGGCAAAGACAGTGTTTAAGAAGAGCAGTCAACATATTTACATACATTTTCATCAAAGTTGAAAAGTTAGTCAAGTTTAAGGAAAAACGCCACAGATTTGTTTTACTTATTGTTGTAATCTGGCTTTGCAATAAATCTAATATAGTTTGTTAAGCAACATATGGATTTATTTCTTGTTTTTGTCAAAAAATACACATGGAAAGAGCCTAGAAAAAATAATCACATATCAAATTGCAATATTGAGGGAAAAAATCGCAATTGGATTTTTTTTCAAAAATCATTCAGCCCTAATGCACACACATAAACACCCCCTTGTCTCTGTCACAGGCAGAAAGTCACATATATCACATACATATTCTAAGCCTATGTACTTCTTAAGTATTGTTTTTATTATTGTTGACTGTACCTATATATTTGTGTTCTTAGTAATACTTTTATATTAATATATTAATATGTTAGTTACATGTTTATAACTCTGTACTACCTCAGGAACAGTCCAAGATACATTTTAATTACAAGTTTTGTGGGATTTTAGATCTATAATCATGGTAGATATTGAACAATTGGATCTGTACGTTTCAGATATGAACAAACATTAAGTTCTTAAGGTATATGGCCTCTGACCTCTCATGAACAGTGAAGCTCAAGATCACCCCTTGGGATGGACACATCCATGATTGGTTAGATGCTGATTTGAAGTTGTTTCACTGGTCTGCCAACTACTTCCAGTGACAATGAAATCAGTTTGTTTATCTGCATTCATTCATTCACTGTCTGTTGTTTGCTACGTCATTGTTTTACTGTTTGTTTGTAGCAGTAGTTCATAAATGTTCTGTCTACAATTATCTTCATTTCTACCGTGTATTTCTTCGTTTGGGAACTGAAAGTCAATGAAACCAGAGTCTGTTTATAAGACTGTTCAATACAAGTACATTTGATTAATTTCTTAATATTCAATCTGGAATGTTCGTAATTAATTGGCCCTGATAAATGAGTGCAATGTTAATCATAAAGTGCTATTACTCTACATTTCTACATATGTGGTGTGTCTCTACATTTGCTACACATTCTTACTTGTTTCTCTACACAGTGCAGCCACCTAATCTCTGTTGCACCAAACTAAAGCTACAAGCTGTTACAAGCTGATGACAGACTACCTATGTTCACGCTGAAGCTAAATCCCTCTCTCCTGGTTAAATCTCATGGGAAAGATGAAGCTTATTACTTTCACTCACAGAGTCAGATAGTGACAATGACATTTTACCACGTAATTTCAGTCTACTGTGGTTCCACACCTTTGAATCCCAAACACATAATTCACAGGGATTCGAACAGGTCTGGTGCTGATCTCAGTAACACCTGTTTCCTTGGTTGGAAAGACAAGAAAGCTAAGAAATAAGAATGGGGCCATTCTTGTCATGTACTGGAGACAGACTTCCTGTTTTAGATAACCTTTTTTATACAGTTTTTGTAAGCTGACATAACAAGCAGCTTGTCTTTAAGCTGTAGATTTTTTCAAATTAAATGGACAATGTGCACTGGTCCTAGCAGTCATCACCACTAACTACCTCCATGTTGGATGGCTATCTCAGTTACCACTGACAGATTAAGTTAATCAGTAGTTAAAGCTGTTGGTTCTCTACTGTTTTGAGTTTCATAATCCACTTTTTTCAGCTCTTGTTAGCAGAGTTGACTGTCCCTTCAGTTTTCTCCGGGTTACAGCCTTGCTTTTCTAAATACCAAACTGTTACCTGGCATTGAGGTCTGTGTGAGGGAGATGCAAAGAAACATGTGTCACCACCTTTTCAACCTCAACAAATATATGCAGTCAGTGGGCTGAAACAACCTGTATGTACAAGCTGATGTCGTTCTTGCAGATATTACACCAGCGGTATCGGGTCTTGTTTATCTAAAAGCTTACCTAACGGCAGCGTAGGTGTGCTGATAGGTCTGTCGTGTTCCTGAGATCATGACACACTGCTGAAGGGGATGTTTGTAAGTTTAAAAAGGTCACAAACACAGGCAGGAAAAATAAGAGCAGTATGGCTGTAGCGGTGGACATTGCCACACTCAACAGAGTATGAGAACAGACACACACACACACACACACACACACACACACAATTTACACCACACATTTCTGTAATTCATGCTCCAGTTTGGGAAACTTCTAACAAACTAAAACTCAATTTATTCTGTAATGAAGCCAAAACTAAAGGTTGCGCTAATGACTAGCAATTACTATCAGACATCTTTCTGCCTCTCGAGGGGGGGGGGGGTTTACTCACAACCACATTGTCTAGACTTGATCAATAAAAAAAGGGACCCTCCTGTGGGAAAATGAAATAAAGAAATGGGTGCTTAGATGCACCACATATCCTTTGTTGTCAGTCTTTTTTTTATCTGATGTCTTTTGCCTCTGGTTTGCCTCCCAGTGACCCATGTGCTCAGCATGGTCAGACACTTAGTAAGGGCCAAATAAATGGCCTGCCATTTCCTCGGAACCAGACAGGGGAGGGTCTATAAAGGTTGTGATGAATCATGGTCTCAGCAGGATAGCTCTCCCTAGCCTTCTGTCACTGCCTACCACACTGGCCAACAGCGGTGACTGTATGAAGAAAACGAAAACCCAAGCGACGCTTTATCTCCTTCTTGGTTATTACTTTTACTCTTACTGGCAAATGTTTGTGTATCTTCAAGGCACGTTTTATTTTGATGCTGCCTCCTCTCCATATTATTTAGATGTAACCTTATCTCTCACGGAGAAGAGATTGGGACGCCTGCCTTTGAGATAACATCCCAAGAGCCTGGAAGAAGAAAAAAAAAGGAGAAAAAAATGGAGACAGATTGATCCTATTTTGCCAGCAATTTGCAACAAGAAAAGAGGCACAGCAAAAACAGATGGTAAATATGAAGGTATGAAAGAGTGACAACAGGTAAGCGCCATTCACAGTAGCTTTCGGTGCATTGTGGGGCACTCTGTTAAATTGTGAACATTCTTGGAGCACGACAAAAATGTATGACGAATTAGAAGTGTGGAGGCTGCCAACTCTGAGGCTCTGTACGACTCATAAACAGTGTCAATCTGGAGGGCCGGCATCACTGGGAGAAGAGCTGAACAGACTGAACTGGTTTAATCTAATTAAACAGTAAACTGCATTGTCTGTGGAAAAAAAACTTCTTTTGCAGCCAAAACCGTTCTGTGTGTCCATATTGTTTCCTGTTTCCATGTGGTCTCTGCACCATTCAACAAGTTTAGTCGCATTTAAATTGCAAACTTATCGGAGGGCAAGTAAGACAAGCATTAACAACCTCCTCCAAGCTATATAATCTTGACCAAATATTGAGCTGAGGGCCTGAAACTGACAGCTGAAAACCACTGCAGCTGCTAAAACATTGATCATATTTTCTCACTGTCAGGATAAGGATTGTTCCTGAGGTATCTTGTGACCAATGAGCCATTCTGATTTACCACTTTTTACGATGCATCACACAAATACAAGGTATTTTTTCAACAGCTCCCCAAATTATAAATCTTTTTCTAAGCCTTTCTCACCTTGCCCTCCTCTACACAAGCAACACCAGACGTGTATTTAATTGTTTCTTGAACTCCAGATAATTAACACTGAGCACCGACATCAGGGTTGCCTAACAAACCAGTTAAAATTGGGTGAATCGTACCTTAGAGGCACAAGTCTAGATTAAAACACTACATTTGTATTCAGCGCAACGGTTTCATTCATTGTAATGGAACAATGCAATCGAGAGTGAGAGGAGAGAAAAACAAACACTACGGATATACACAAATTTATCTGCCAAGAAATTTCTATGAAGCACAGCCAGAAGGGATGTTGCTCCCAAAAACCTGTCTTCCTCCCTCGAGTCCTCTCCTCCAACATAATGAGGCGCCCAGTGAAGACTGTCTCCAAACCTAGCATTCTGGGAAATACGCCCACATGAGGGGGGCTCATAGGTCAATTCACTTACAGAGCTGAACCACCCTGAGCGGATCCAGCAGAGGTGAGCCAGAGACACATGGATGCATGTCTTTAAATGACTGCCTGCAGGGGGACATGAAACCAAAAACAAGCCAAGCTGAGATGCAAGTGCAACACGCGGAGAACAGATGGGCAGGGAGAACTCAGGCTGCATAATATTTCAAGTGTGCGTCTGTGCACATACACAAATACATACAGAGCCACAGAGCTCCCGATATTTCCACTCTCCACTCAATACGAATGCTACACAGCTCATCTCTCCCAGCTTTTGACAACGAGAGGTACTGCCTGACTAAAACCAGCCATGGATGGAGCAAAATTAGCCAATCGCAGGTCCTTCAGTTAGCTCACCCCCCCCTCTACTTCCCCAAGTCACCCTCCTTTACCATCCACTCTCCTTTTAATTCCACACCTTGCCTTGATACTGATCCATTCTTCAACTTTCCCCTGAACTGCCTGATCCTCCTCCACCTCCAGTCCTCACCAATCCTTCCCCATCTCTGCTCTTAAGTTGCCCACAGAGAACGGATCATTCATTACTTTGGCAGGAAACAATCTACCAAGGGCCTCATCTAATGACACCACCACAGGGATCCTCACTCGCCCACACATTCACACACTGGTGGACGCACTTTGGCACACACATGCATGCCAAGAAAATCAGCTGGAATGAGCTCATCAAAATCACATTTCTCTTGATTAAAACAATGGTCCCTGGTTCAGTTTGTACACGGTGCTCCTTCCAATTAAAACATCAAACCCTTTTACTGTTAACGGAGGCAGACTGTGAACGTAGCTGATAACAGGGCCTCGTATAGTCTCTCATAAAAGTTAGGAAAAAAGTAATTGCCCCCTCTTGCACCCCTCCCCTCTCTCACTCTCTCTCTCAATATTTACAACACCATCAATGTATGACAGCACTTTTTCTCCCGAAATGTCAGTTTGTGCTTGGTTGATACAGAGTTTCATGGTATTCAAAATGACACAAGACATAGTGGGTCCTTAATCAAATGTTACAGAAAAGCAATTCTCTCCAAGGTGACCTGCTTTGCTTTGCACCAAGTCACAGTAATGAGCATTTTAAAGCCAAAGCAGAGACAGGTAACCCTCGCTCCTCTCCTCAGCTCTGTATACATCATCAACACAGTATTCGTTTCAGTCTCGGAGGAAAGGGGGAAAAAAAAGAAAAAGAAGAAAGGAACAAAGAAAAAAAAAACACTCAACAAATTCCTAATTAAAGTGTAGAAATAACAAACATAAAATCTTAATTCCCCTTTTCTTTTTCCCATTCATAAGCCGTTGACAGGGAAAGCACACCAATTCTGGCGCTGGAATGAGCCAGAGGTTGTTTACTGAGTAAACACAGAAACAGAGTGAATCTGCTGTCATAAAGAATAATAGTCATTAGTTAACCAAGAAATAACCTAATCACACTGAGCTGCCTTCAAGCCTGTTTTGATAAATACGACACCAATGCTAAACCTCCGCCGCGACGCCAATGCAATAATCACTGAGGAGCTCTTTCCCAGATAGCAGACAAACATGACCTGGAATCTTGGGGATCCATTTGTCTTTCCTGCCTCTCTCTTGCTCACTGCTGAATCCTTATTGAATAAATGTTAAGGCGACCTAGGCACAGATGACACATTGCAGTCTACAAAGCAGGCCCTTAATTGAAGCCTATTTATCACTTAGGATAGCTGTGTTGCCAGTGTGGAATAGGAGAAGCGGAGCCGGAGAGAGGGAAGGCGCCAAACTGAAGGAGAAAGCAGCACCGAATGAAACCGAAGTGGATGTTATAATAGCAGCTTTCACTGCTGTAATTAAAAGCGTGAGGTTTAACAATGACATTTCTTTCATTAATGAGGATAAATTGTAGTTTACATTCCATATTTGTTTGTGGTTTATTTAGTGAAATAATGCTCTGAAAATACTGTTCAAGCAGAAAGAAGATGGACTACTTTTCCCTTCTAATTTCAATATCTCAAATGTCAGGGACCAAACTGAGCATGTAATATAATATGAAGTACTTCAGTATTGAAATGCACTCTATGTAGACATAGGATGTATAAGTAGCACATGTTCTGTGAATGTTTCTATGCATTGTGTTGCAGTAGCAGAATAACCAAGCTGTACATCTACATCATATGTGCATGGCCCTGAGGGGGATTTGTCGTGCGTCTCCACATGTGGATATACGTATTCTGCTGGAGTTGTGCCGCGTGACATCAACCTGAGTGTAATTAATCAAGCTAGCCAGGTAGCACATCAATCACCGCTGTCTGTGACATGGTCATAAAGAGCAGCGCACGCACACATCCTCACAGACACGCCGAAAACACATTCACACACACACACTCGGACACGCACAGAGAAAGACACTCACATGCCAACGCTCACACAAAAAGACACACACACACACTCACTGAAGCACTATATCTCTGACGTATTTGTCAATACCTCCCAGTAGGTTTCTAAGAACAGAACAGAACAGCAGACAGACAGCCTCATGGCCAACTAGCCCGGGCAGTGAGTGACTGCCTGTGCAGCCAGAGCACACGTGGGCATTGCAGGACTTACCAGATACAGCAGGTTCTTGCTTCATGCGGATACAGTTAAAATTTATGTTGCGAGAAAACAAATTCCAACTTTCCAGTGACAATGTACATTCACAAGGTGCAAAAACTATTGAAACTTGATCCATTTGTTTTGACAGAGCATGTACACCTTATATAATTACTATTACAAGGTGGTAACAGCAATAAAGTCTACTGCACATGTCATTCATGTGAAGGTGTTGCTCGACAAACCATAATTCAACTTGTGTTGACTGTGCAAATCAATTTTTATTGAGCTTCAAAGAGGTAACATACACTAAACTGGAGTAACTTTTACCTGTGCACAGTTTATTTATAATTAAAGCTATGTGGACCTCCAGAGCAATCAGGGTGTCAAAAGCGGCTGGTAAATCAGTTAAACATGACTAACTAATGAATTTGTTTGTAATCAACAGCTGAATTCCATGTAACCAATAATTGCCAATAATTGATCTGTGTAACAAACAGTTGCTGATATCACTTATGATAAAAGAGACTGTTCAGTTTAAGCTCAGATCATCTTAGATACATAGAGCATGTCATGTACTATCAAAACCCCAAGAATCGAGGAACAGGCAGTCCCAGGGTCCTGTATACTGAACTCTTGTCTGCTTTCATATCCTGTTTTTGACCCAGAAACACCAAAACCCGCCAGCAGGTTTGAAAGGCATGTGATTTTTTTTTTTTAAATATCTGCAAAATTCCACAATTTCTCATAGCTACAAATTGTAAAAACTGAAATAATCATTGAATTTTCAACTTTCAGACACTCAATGACGTGCTGCTCCACCAGAGAAAGTCACCAAATCTAAGCTTAAAACTGTGATATTTTATCAAAATCACTTTACTCCTCATGCATCATATAAAAATTTACCCTCCCAAAAAACACCACTTACACTAACAAGTCCTGTAAAAAGAAAAAAATAAACAAATGCTGCGCTTCTCATCATGAAGCTATTAGTGACTCAGTTGTTATCAGCAGTCATGTAACAAAAATTACACAGAACAGATAGGACACAAGTACAGCAACAAAATAAAAATGTAAATCGTACATTATCCATAGAATGCTCTATTTTTTTTCCTTCGAGCATTGGTAACACCTGGAGACACTTGGAAAAATGCTGTACATGTTGATTCCAGGACTGTTCAATTTTCGTAAAATAAATATTCAAAGAAATTCTTTTTACTTTCTTTTTTTTATGATTTATGGCATTATAACTGCACAAAATACATTTTTTGAGTTCTCTCTAGTTCCAGATGTGGTTGGGGCTGTTTCCATTGAGATGTAGGACGTAATATCAGAGGAAAAAAAATAAACCCACAGTGAGTAAAAATGTGAAAGGAGCAAAACCACTGAGTTTATTGAATAAATGCATATTGGACTTTTAGTCATTTTCCACTCTTTTCATTGTGGAACCTCCAAAGTGGATAAAGACGGAAGAATCATTATTCAGCTCTTGACCGACCAACAACCTTATCTACTACAGTTTTACTGCTGTTTTAAGCAATTCCTCCACCGACATGCATCCGTATGGGTACAGCATTGAAGGCTTGTTGAAGAATCCCCAGGACACATTGCTAGTGATTGAATACAACATTAGGATAATGTATACAAGAACAGTGCACATGTTCACTGTAATCAAGGAAAGCAGTAAAGCACGGAAGAATGAGGTGTATCAGCTGTTAAAACACCTTAATTTGTAAATAACAAAATACACAATAAATACAATGCTGTCTGGTCCTTTCAGAGAAAAGAATGTTTGTCTCAACTGTGTATGATCCTTCATGATGTGATAATGAGACGGTGTTTTGAAAACTACACAACAGCTCAGCTACACAGCATCACTTAAATGATCCCAAAAAACTGGCCCCGAGTGGTTAATACATTTTCACAATCATCGGGAAAGATGTTAAAAGGGAACAGATGTGCTGTGTTGTTAGCCTGTGTGTGAATGTATTAGAAGGAGAGAGAAGGAAGAGACAGATAAGTGCTGAGTGTGCTGTCACTGGGCCTTGTTTGTATGTGTGTGTGGGACAGAGATAGAAGGAGAGGAGCAGGAGATATATAGACAGCAAAATCAGGAAGAAGCAGAATGAAGGAAGGGGCAGACAAACAGCCCAGAGATGGTCCAACACTGAGGCATATGGTGGCGATAGAGATAATGCCCAGCAGTGTGCCACGGCTCAGTCAGCACACTGGCTGTCTGGAGTCAGGCGGGCAAGCCAGGCTGCCAGGGAAAGGTGCCGTTGGACTTTTAGTGTTGTTTATGGGGAGGTTTCACAGCATTAGTGGCACGAAAAACCAGTGTGACTACAGTTGATCCCTGCTATAGAGACAATAGTGGAGGCAGCATGTTACGCTACTATGCTTAACTTTACATTTGCACTTCCTCAGGGTGGTGGTAGTAACACATTAGCAATGTACTGGTAGTTTGAGTCGAGGGTGTTTGATGCAGTCTAAGGAAAAACAGTGAAATTCAGAATCTTCATTTAAACATTTTTTTGCCACATTTTTGCTGAGCTTGCATTAACAACATCCTAACAATCTCTGTGCTGCTGTGAAATTTCAGCAGGGCTTTGTTTGCATAATGCATTGTGCTTTCTTTTTTTTTTTTTTTTTGAGCCAGGCACTATCCCAAGATTTGATAGACAAGGCAAACCCTCCTCCACATGGGAAACTGTTATTATGCACAGCAACCGTGCACCAGGAGGGTCAACATGGGAATATAAGTAACAGCAGATGAATGTCTAACGAGGCACTGCTAACAATGAGCCCACTCAGTTGATTCCCATCTAGCCACACAGTCCATATTTGGTTTCACTTGAAATACGGTTAAATCTGATATATCAACATAGCACGGCTTGTAGCTTTAATTGTAAACCGTGAAATCTGTTTCACTGCAAAGTGTTCATCTTAATGCAGCATCTTACCTGAGTAAATGCCGGCGGGGACTGTGGATGTTGACAGTGAAGGAACAGTTTCTCGTAGCCTTATTATACATTCTCATTTTGAGAAATAACACAGTTCATTGTACAACTTCTGCTATGTCTACCACCAACAATAATTTAAGGAAATGTCTTGCTTTAGAGATGAGCTGTGGCATCTAGTTAAACCTAATCACATGAAATGTGAACACATTGTTTGGAAAATTGCTTAAATTAATCACCAGGGAGATTAAAAGATACTACAT
Source organism: Stegastes partitus (assembly GCF_000690725.1). NCBI lineage: Eukaryota > Metazoa > Chordata > Actinopteri > Pomacentridae > Stegastes > Stegastes partitus. The sequence goes on from NW_007577882.1 coordinate 270,974, forward strand.
ATAAAGTGATCATCAGTGCACTTTCTTTTGGTGAAAGCATGCACTGATTGACTACCTCTGCTATGGTCACCCCTGTATGTTTACCCACTTACTGACAGACAAATTCATTAAAAAATACAGAATGATAACACCTTGACTCTCTCGTCATCATTTATGCTGCATCTGTTGGGGCATGACCGCTTATACCTTTATCGCTCTTTTCATTGCACGTTCTTTGGGGCCTTGGACAATTTCCAGCAGAAATCTAGCCAACTTCAACCTGAGGTCTAATCAGCCAGAATAACTCTAACCACTGGGTGTGGGTGTGCAGAGCCTTTAACGTCCAAATTTGCTGGTATTCCTACTGAGTCAATAAAGACCCTCCTTGGAGGTTTGCTCAAGCAGAGCCACTGGCATCCTGACATATTACTCCACGACTAACGGAGTCTGGGGACAAGATTGGTGTTTCACAATAACCCAGTGGTAGAATGTCGATAGACTGACTGTGGGGGTAACAGGGAGCTGTGCAGTTTATTGTAGGGTGTTTCCTTTCCAATCCAACAGAACATATTCAGATATATCCAAGCAGGCTCCTTGACTATACACAGCTGTTCAAGAGCGGAGAGATAAAAATAGTAGATGCTGGCTGCTGGTTACATGTGTGTGCTTGTATTTTGCAACGACTACAGCTCATTAGACTCTAGTCATATCACATCACATCAAGTCAATATATATAAAACATAATCGAGTATGTGCAAACCTTGTATGTACAAAGCTCATACAGCAAATACCTGCAAAATAACATACTGCTCTGACTGTTAAATGCTTCTCTGTAAGACTACTGACCTTACCCAGCTAAGAATATTCTCACTGATTGTGAGGTTTATTTAGTTACAGATAATAAGTGTTGTGTTAAAGGCTGCCTGTAAAAAAAATATATATATATATATATATATAAAATCTGACAAATAGGAGATCAGAGGCACAATAAGCCATACAGATTTTATACTGTAAAAGAAAAGGAGCAATCATATTGCACTGATATTTAATATCAGCTGGTAGCCTTTTGTTGTGGAAGAAATCTGCATCAGAGATAAAGAGATAAAGAGGGGATGATGCATTGCAAATGCAAATTATTAGGTAAAAGGGAGCAAAGTAAGATGGATATAAATATAGAACCTAGGCTGGATGCGTTTAAAGTGTTTAAACTTGACTTTCAAGTGGTCTGCTTCTGCTAGACTTTTTTTCCATAATATTTAACTGCAAAAATTAGCCACAGAAAATGGCTGTACTAGCTGCTACAGATCACATGCAAGAAACGGACACTCAAGCATACTTATCTAGTATATAATGACTTAAGGAAGATGCAGAAAATGTGTAATCTGTGTCAACTTTAAAACCACTTTCCCTCATCTCATATTATGGCATAAAACATGCTTGCATCTCCTCATGACAGTTGCAGTGTTTATTTTCTCGTTAAAGGATCTAATCTGCACGTTTATACCAATGTGAGATCTCGGGCAGACAAAAGAAAAATGTGCAAAGCTGAATTACATCAATGAAAGTAAAGTCATATTATGCAGTGCTCTGAGAAAAGCTACTACAATAAGTGATTGCAACAGACGCAACTATAAGCACCTATCATTGTTCATTCTCAGCCGTTCTTTTTTTGTTTTTTTAACACTGTTGCTTAGGCATCTGGCGCGCACATATTCAGTACACGCTGCACAGATAAGCAGGTACACACACACATTCTCACACAAACTACTCACAAGCACAGATAAACAAACGTGAGAGCACAAACATTACGAGAGACACATTTCAACAAGATATTGATGCCAACACACGCGCGCGCGCGCACACACACACACACACACACACACACAGAGGAGATGTCCTTCACGTAGGACCTCAGCAGGTGAAACGCCCCCCATGTCTGCCAGCCAGTCCCTCTGCAGCCTCCTGTCTGCTCCCAGCCCATCTGATTTCCTCTGTCTGCCCCTGTATCTGTCTTCTTGGTTTCTTGTCTGATTTCTTTCAACCCATCTGTATCTTTCCCTCTCTTCATCTGCCTTCTCCCCCTTGTCGGCCTGTAGCTAAATCTGCCTTTGAGCCTGTCTGCTTGCTGCCCCCCCCAAAACAAACCCTCTGTATGTAATCAATGTTTTATCAAAAAAAAAAAAAAAGGTCCCATTGTTTTGACAGCTGATGCCATCCCACTTGGGATTGAGCTGATATATTCCAACTGCATGGTGAGGTATAGATAAAGAATCGGCAAGATTAACCCGTTGTCCGAAATGGAAACAAGAGTCCATAGGACAGCAGACTGTGTGAGTGTGTGTCGTCTTTGCGCTTCATCTGTCTGTTTATTTAGTCCCACTCCTTCCTCACATCCCTCCATTGTTTCTTCCCCTGCCCACATTACCTTTCCTTCTCATTTCCCACACTGTCAGTCTATCCTCTGGCTAAATGACTGTCGGTCTGTCCGCCCGTCTTTCTCACACGCTAGTCCAATCGGTTCATGAGGCCATTAGTGGTCTGACATGTTCCTTTGTTCAGAAGTCATCTGCTTCATCATCAGACATAAAAGCTCAACGTAATAATGACAGAGACAGATACAAACAGCACACACATGCACACACACACACAAACACAGAGTCACATCAAAGCCACGGAAGATACTGACAAACAAGCTTGTCGGTTTGATTGGTGCCTGTAAACGTACATACAGTTCAAAAGTAGTATTCAGTTGCTCTTGTTATCAGCGCTGCAAACCCAGATTGTTCCTGGTTGACGGTTTGGCTGGTTTGGCTGGCTGATAAAACACAGCCATACTTTATTTTGAAACAACAGAGCAAGAAAATGTTGCCTTTCTCAGAGACACAGAGCGATAACAGAGTCACAATGGATGCCACGGAGGGTCCAAAAGCAGCAACATTTTGTAAATAATAGGACCGGACAGAGTTTTGAAGGAGATTATCTCCTGATCAAAAATAATAAATACGGTGTTATGACTTTTTGCAAAAATCATCTAGTGATTACTATCATAAATAAACATGCTGTTGAACAGTTGGCATGTGATATCAGGCACAAATGTTGCTGTGCTGAGCTGGATCTGAGTCAGTCTTAAACATGCACATGTTCACAGTAGGCCTGATGAGAGAGAAAAACGATTCATCCAAGAAAATGACTAATCAGAGGAGGTTTCATGTCTCTGCGTATGATTTTAATTTTGGAATTGCTTTAACGGTAGGCAACACTGTCGTGGCATGTTGAGAAAACAATACAGTTTATCAAGGCCTGTTATTTTGAGGCCAGTTTTAGTTCCTGTTATTGTAATCCAGACATCGCTCCCAGTTGATGATGAACGTTTGCTCAGCGTAGACTTTTAAAAAAGCTCACATTTGGTTTTATCTTAAAGTTTTTTCTTCTTTTATTAAACCAACAATGACTAAATTCAGACTAAAACAACTAGTTGAATTACAAATGTTGGAGAAAGTAGTAATAATAGTAGAAAGCTGAAAAGTTCATATAAAATAGAGACCAAAATATTTTTTTTTTATTAGCTACAAATGTGCCTAATAGTACAAGGGACAAATCATGGAAATCTTTAAAAAAAACTTTACATTTTGATCATAAAAAATAAATAAAAAATGGCTGCCAAGTGAACATCACAGCACGGCCCTTTCGTCTCACTTAATATTTATCTATTTTTCAAATAAATAAATTAAAATTTGGGCTGTAAGGTGGCGCAGTTGGTAGCACTGTTGTCTCGCAGCAAGAAGGTTGCCGGTTCGTGTCCCGGTGGGGGCTCCGGAATCTTTCTGCGTGGAGTTTGCATGTTCTCCCCGTGCAGCGTGGGTTCTCTCTGGGTTCTCCGGCTTCCTCCCACAGTCCAGAAACATGTTGAGGTTAATTGGTGATTCTAAATTGTCCGTAGGTGTGAATGTGAGTGTGCTTGGTTGTCTGTCTCTAAGTGTGGTCCTGTGATAGACTGGCGACCTGTCCAGGGTGTCCCCTGCCTTCGTCCTAAGTCAGCTGAGATAGACTCCAGCCCCCCCGCGACCCTAGTGAGGATTAAGCAGTGTATAGATAATGGATGGATGGATGGATAAATTAAAATTTGTTTTGAAACAGACGCCTCTCTCTGTCTGTAGCCATGACTCTGCTATCCCAAACAAAGTCCCACCCACAGTGTTGTCTGATGCAGGTCACATCACGAGCAGCAGAAAAGGACAAATGATGAAAAGCTTTTTTAATTAAACAAATGTGAAACATAGATAAACACATTTAATTAAAGTCTTCAGTTGGAGTTCATCGTTCATATTTACTGTTGGACTGATATTAGACTAAAGTGAAGATGATTACACTTTAAATCTCAACCGTTTGGTGTCCAGTATAGTTGGTTTCCATCTGTTAAACCTTACATTTAAGAGCATCTTTCTTGACAGTAAAACAAGACGTATTGGGTCACAGTGAGCATCGATATTTATAACAAATTCCAGCCTTATTGCCTGGTATGCGCGTCAGGCTTTCAGACTGCAATGACAAGCCAAACTGAAAAAGAAGTGAAGCACGTTAACCTTCCATTGAACCTCCCAGCTCTTTCTTCTTCACCTTGATGTTGTCTTTCCTTTGCTTGTCAAGTTCCCCTTTCTTCACATTGCCGTCTCATTGTCTTTTCCCTCTCCTCTCCTCTTGATTTTTCTTCCATCTTTCCCTTGTCATTTCATTTCATCACCATCTTCTTCCCCATCCACCTAATCTCATCTGTTTTCTCCTCCTTTCCTCCCATCTTGCTCTCTCTCTCTCTCTAGCTCCCACTCTGCTGTCTTTCAACTCGGTGTTTCAATGACAGTGAATGAGAGATGGGGGTCAGCTTGTTGATGCTGGTGTCTGTAAAATCTTATCGGCTCACTGCAGCTTCGGAAAGATCAGCTCCAATCTACATCTATCTCGTAATACCGGCCCTTTCTGAAAATGTCTGTAGGTCCTCGGTTCTTCTTTCTCTCTGTGATTTTTCGTGAGCAGTGGTTCTGATGTACTGTGTACAGGTACTATGCACAAATCCACA
>NW_007577882.1:277045-295870 GCF_000690725.1 Stegastes partitus
AATTGTCATTCATTCACACACACTCCTTCTGGTGGTGGTAGCTACGTTTGTAGCCACAGCTGCCCTTGGGCAGACTGACAGAGGCACACATTCACACCAGTGAAGTGTCCTGCCCACAGACACAATGACCATGACACAGAGCGGAATTGAACCACTGACCTTACGATCACTGACCGAACCGCTCTACAACGTGAGCCACAGCCACTCCTCCTTGTGTATTTGTTCAGGAAGTTCAGGGGTCACAGGAACATCGCTGCACCTTTCAAGGATTCCATGTCATCCAAAGGACACATCAGGATGAATGCTTAAATAAACAGAGTCTGGACTCACAGTTGCACAAGCTTCAAAAAAGAAAGAAAAAAACAAATTCCATGCAACATCTGGAGGCTACTAATGACACAAAGAGGGACTAAAAACTAAACAGGAAGCTATTGTTTGCAGTGGGGTTGAAGAGAGGCAAGAAATGCCTTTTGTAATCTTATCACCACTCTCATCCTCTAACTCGCTGCTTAAATATTGAACCAAGATCATTACTACTATGAGCTACTTTCCAAACACAATCCAGTCAGCACTAGACCAACTCTGTTGTCTGATCTGCAGCCTCTGTGTTTAAAGGAGAACTCAACTTCAACTTGGTGTATTTGCTAATAATGTGGCTATTGTGGTTCTAAGTGACATGTTAACTTGACGCTCTTCACCTCCATTGAAGAAATTCAGGAAAATGAGGAGTTGTGCAAAACTGGGTGTGAACAGCAACTATCAGGGCGACGAGTTCGTCACAGCTTCCCAAAGAAGAGGGGTCACATGCTAGCTGATCTAAGTGACCTGATGTAACCAAGGTGTGCATAATGACTTTTCTACACGGTTTATTGTGTGATTGGCATTGAATAGGTGTAACCTTGAGATAATATTCAAACACAAAGGTAGCTTTTGTGTCATTGTGTCATTGTAGATCAAGAATATGTACAAGCACATGCTATTGATTATTGTGGCATGTAAGATATGTACTGTAATCCAGCATATGCCGTTAATTGTTTAATTTATTGTGTATGGGCTTTAACTTCCACTATAGAAAGCTGAGTTTTCTTGCTCTTTTCCTCTGGTTGATTTTAAGAAGCAGAAACACCATCTTCAGGGTTTTTACTTTCATCAGATCTGCAGATTCATTAGTTGCAGGTACAAAACTGGGATTACTCTCATCCAGAGACACATGATGGTTCTCCACATCTGGCACCAACAGATTCCACTCTTTGCTGCAAAATGTTGAGCAGTGAGCACAGAAACACAAACAGTTTCCCAATTTATGCCTCATGCAAAGACAAGAAGCAACATTACATTTAATTTTACATCATGTCTGTACACTCCAGTTCAAAGTTATCGGCTGTCCAACAATCACATAATGGTTAACAGTCTATTGTCTAATCTGCTATTGCATTTTAACTGATCAGTTTCCTCAATATACAGCAAAAGTCAGTCTGACGCTAGCAAACAAATTGGTGTGCCTAAATGAACATGCCAGTAAAGGAGTCAGCCGGAAACTCTTCCCGGATGGTCAAAATGAAGGTAATTTCTGTTTTTACCTTTGGTCAGACTGGACAAACATATAAACTAATTAAAGTAAAAATCTGCCATGTTAATCAGAAATGTGCCAGGATAAAAAACACTTGAAGGCAACTTAGTCTCTTCGCCGCAACCGTCCGGCTGGCAACCTATGACACAGAAAATTTCAAATTTTGCAGATGATTTGGATTGTGCAGTTTTTTTTCAGTGGATTATCCCATTTAATGGCAGAGCTCAACTCCCTGCTGCAAATGTTCCACCAAAATGGTTTCACTTGTCAACTTTTTGAAGAAATACAGAAACTCCATCCTTTGCTTACCAAAACGATTGTGACTGGTTTGAAGAAACAAACCATCCAGAGCGTTTTTCCCCCCCACAGCAGAATGATTGTGAGTTGCAGACAGACCATTCTATACTACAGAATGTGCTCAAACCGCTTAAATTATTCAGTTAAGATCTTGATTAACCAACCACACTGTGTACTGGAAAGGCTTCTATTGAAAGTGAATAAACTTCACCTCCAGATGTGTCTGACAGTCTTATCGTCACAGTTCCTTGGAGAGCAGAGCTGAGCAGGTTCAAATGCTCCCACAGCTGCTCTAGTCCCGCTGTTATGACAGTGATACATTGTAATGGTGATACTTTCTAGCTATTATCCTTTTATCCTGTCTGTCCCCTAGCCGGACATTTTTCATCAAAATATTCCCTTGTTCTCTATATCTCTTTAAACATTCCCTCTCTCTCTTTTGATTTCAAGCTTCCCTCTCTTTTCTCTTTTCGACACCTCTCCAGAGACATGCAACAGACTGTAATGGAATTTTTCTATCGTCAATCTACAGAGAGGTGATGCATGGCTCCAATTTCCCTAGCTGGAGCCACCTGAGCAGCTGAATCACCGCTGGGTCTGGCGATGGTGCAGGATAGCCTTGAGACCCGGCACACATAGAGAGAGCGACAAAAACCAAGAAGAGCACAGAAACAGCATTTGAAAAGGACAGAGATGGAAATAGAAGGAGGGGAAGAACTAAATGAACAGAAGAGAGTCTGAGGGACACAGAAAGAGAAGGACAGGTTAATATACTGCATATATCCAAGTGCAAACCGCCACAGACTCCCCAGATCACACGAACAGAAAGGCAAACACACACCCAGGAGGACACAGAGACCATCTTTTATCATCAAAGTGTAACCAAGATATGCTTTGTATTACTGGCCCTGGCACATTGAGTTTATGCCTCTCGCTGTTCTCCGCACTTCCTCTGGCTTTTCCAATCACTTCTCTCTTCAGCAGGTGTGAAAAAGGCCCAGATTTAATGGACCAGCAGCTAGTGAGTTCAAGATTACCACTAAACTGAACACAGAAATAACAAAACAACTGTTTAAAGAGTGAGGGAGTAAAAGAGTGAGCGCAGAGCGAGAAGGTGGAGAGAATGAAGGATCGGCCACCTGTGGGTTACTATTACCTCTACTCTACTAACAGAGAGACCCTTTATTAGCCTGTCAGTGTGACTGATTGACCAACCAACCGGCTGAGGAGCTCATACCTCTCCGTACTCAGAACAACAGTTAACACAGCTGCTGGAGAGTGAAAGCGGTGTTCACAAGAAATGGTCAAAAGCAAAACAGTTGCTTTTGAAGGGCATACTGAGAAAGAACTTAGATTGTTCATCTTTTGTTTTCTTCTCCTTTCCTGTGTGGACCACATCTGGAGAAGATTTCCTTAACATCTAGGTCTGACCGTTGGGTCTCTATGACAGCCTTCAAAAGAGCAAGTCCCCACCGGAGAAAAACAGCGTGGGCAACATCTGGAGGCTATTAATGACACAAAGAGGAACTGAGTTTCACAGGAAGGCTAAACAGGGACATTTTGTTTGCGGTGGGGTTGAAGCGATTTTTCATGAACAAAAAAATGCCTGAGGAGGAAACGATACACACACAGAAGGGGAGGAAAGAGACAGGATCTGTGAGGAGAGTAGAGGTAACAAGCCCAAGGAAAACACAGCAGAAATTATTCATGAATTAAACTGACACAAACTTAACTGGGACATTCAGGATTTCAAATAACCAATCCATTATGTATAGATTTGTTGGAAAGACACCTCCCAGGACAGTAAAGGCAGCTCCACACACTATGCACAAATTGAAATTAAACTCCCTGCAGTAAAACATAGTGGACCAGTATTTCCCCACTCCAGTGCAACGTAAAAACCACAAAGCATTATCCTCCGTTCTCTGTCGGAAAGGGTTCACAATTAAATTTGGTAGGAAGATGTCCTTCTTCATTTTCCGAGCACCGATTTATTACACTTGAGGTTGAACAAGGTAGCCTGTCTGCCTATTGCCAAACATTCAAGGAGAAAGTAAGATGGATTCTACTGAGTAGTGGGGCTGTCCGCCAAAAAAAATAACACCGGCAGGGTTCTCTCTTAAACCATTTCATCAAATATATTCGTTTTTTTGGTAAAATTTCCCTCTCCTCTGATTTCTCTTGTCCGAGTTATTCTGGTAGGGGGGAAAAATATATAAAAAGTGTCTGTCACTGGAAGAAAATACATCCATTTCTCTTTGAATCTGGATTGTCATAAAGATTGAGAACAATGGTAATATCTGTACCTCATGTTTGGGGTTGCCAAGAAGTTCACAAACATAAATGACAAACGATATTGTTTGACTCTTCAAAATGGACAATTTGAGGCTGTTTGGATGTAACAACGAAATTATGCTTTGATTCTTCTGTTTTCTTCTCAGGTACATTTTGCAAGGAACCTAACTGCTGATTGGATTGCGGTCTTAATACTTTTTTAGTGTAGAAGAAATAAGCACTTGCCAGATTTAGGGAGATGACTGGAGATATTTGCCAACACCTAAATGACACTCAGAAACTAAATTTCTCTGCTTCATGTCAGAATGTGCATCATCTGACAAACACAGGTTTAATGTCTGGTACTGATCCAAACAACAGAAATGTAAAGATGACAATTACTGCAAAATTATTGCATTGTATCTTCTATAATACCGCCATCAGTGGCTGCTTTGTTGGGTACTCCTTCCAGTGCAAAAAACTCATTATGGATATAGAAAAGCCTGAAGTCTTTGTGGGTTTAACAGGATACTGGAAAAAAAGCACCAGAAATCTCAAGTCACAGCTCACCTGTTGCTACATTAGAACTCACCACCACCATCACGGTTGGTTTTGTCCAATATCTACAATACTTTTGGTACAACAGAAAAACAAGACTTTCAGAATATTAGTATTAACTTGGTGGTAAAGAGATCTATTGACATCCGTAATAGATACATTCAGTTTTATTGTTTGTCCCTCTTTTGTGCCATTCTCTTGTTCTTTTTGTTTAAATCTTTTTTTAATTTATTTGTTTAGCTTAATGAATATTTTTGTAGGGGAGTTGTTTAATTTTTTTTTTTTTTCATTTTTTATTACACCTTTCTGGATGTTTTGGCATTTTTGTTAATATCATATTCATGCCAATAACATATATTGGATTGACAAAAAATAGATCAGGGTCTGACGTAACAGCCTTAAGTAGTAGCTGTTGATCTGTATGCTGCATATTCATGCAACAGCAACACTCCAACAGGCAGTGATATATAAACAGTTCCTGGTAGGTACAGCATAATGTGTGCCTCTAAAATAGCCCCCATCATTACTTTGACACCAGCAGCCAGAATCTGTTGTAGTCTGCTGCTGCTGCTGCTGCTGCTGTAGCATCTCTACAATAAGGCTCAATATTCTGTGCCTCCAGAGAAGCTCTACAACATATTACTGTTTTAACACATTTGTTTGAATCACTATCACCTCCTGTCACAATGAACGAGTGTGGGCATTTTCTTCCAACCTCTCATTATCAAGGTGTTCCACCTTCAGAACTGCTAGTCACAGTTTTCTTTTGTTTTTTTCATTATTCTCTGCCAGCTCTCAGCGGTTTCTGGCGGTGCTTTTCATTGTATTTTGGTTTTTCTGATCCACAAAATAAATAAATAAAAAAATAAAACACTGTCTTTCACTTCTTGGCTTGGTTTCCCAAAAGCATATTGAAGCTAAATAACTGTAAAATCTATTTTACAAGCACTCTTAAGCTGTTTCCCAAAAGCATAATAACTCAAGACAGTCTTAGAAACAATCATAAGATTAACGAGTGCTGCCTAACCGCTCTTAGAAGGCAAACACCGTTTTAAAAAGCTGACGAAACTGCAGGTGGAACCAAAATACTGCATGACTTATTTGTGTTTCAATTGCTCTTAAAATAAAACGACAAAATAAACAAATGATTTTGAAATGGATTTGCACAGTTGATCTGCCATTTCTTTCTTTGTCTTCATTGTCCTATTCTAGTTTAATCTAATAATCTACTCTGACATGAAATGGCTCTTTCCTGAGGGTATATTTCCTGATTCTGTAACGTTTCTTTGAATTGTGGTGCATGTGGTTGCATACAACGCGTACAAAATTGCACATGTAGACACGTGGAATGCCAGGTTACTGATTCATTGGACATTTTGCGGCTGTCATGAGGAGAATTACTTTATTTCTCTTCAGCAAAGGTCACAAAGAAAAAAAGTGATATAGTTATGGAATGGATAAACTGAAAACTGGACACTGTAATACTGAGAATCAGGAGAAAAAATAGGGATTTTGTCACATCATTCTGTCACATCCTTTAAATGTAACTGTGCTTTTATTCAGCTGTTTAACTACACAGAGAAAGCCAAGCACAACCGTTTTTAACTGGGAAATCCATCTTCTCATGCATAATGTATAGATTGCTTTCTTGTCAGCTGACAATCAGCGGATGGATTTATTTATCCTTTAAATTCATGTTAAAATCACTGTCTGCCCTCACAAAATCCTGTGATTATTTCCAGTTTGCATTCGGACCACACTCTGTACAAGAAGTTCTTAGCGTTGCAGAGTTCAATTGTCAGCTTCCACACCAGCATAAAGTGACTGAACCGAAGAAGCAAAGTGTTCGTACTGCATCGAACACATTAGGTGTGACAAGCAGTGACTCGCAGCACTGTCTGGCACCTACTGTCAAAGTTACTCGGATCATATTTTGTTGCCGTTCTGTCCTTTTTTTTTTCTTTTTTCTTTTTCACCATTTGGTGGAACATTAGCAGGCAGAGAGGAAAGCACTAATTCATGGCCGTTTCCCATTGTGAAGGGGGATTCTGAACATGGTAACACATAGATGATGACACACAGAAAGCAAGAAGAAAGCCGTGTGTAATGCACATGGCATCCAGTGAGTCAGACTAAGTGCAATGAAACATAGTCATTTGTCGTACCAGTGGTGCCTGGCATTTAGCAGGTCTATATCTGTCTGTGTGTGTGTTATGCCGTGTTTTTTTCCCACCCGTAGTCTGTGTTGCCTCGCAGATCTCGACCATCGCCTCTGCGAGTTTGCGCGGCTTATTCCTCAGCTGCTCCATTTTTTGTTGCGCTCTGAGCCCTGCGCTTTGACTCACAGGTGTTTCTATAGTTTGTGTTTGGTCCGCAGGGTTGAGTCACCGCAGGGTTGTGTTTGATTTGAGCTTAATGACTTTCTTCGTAAAAGCTGAGCACTGCATATATTCGTGACATTTGGTCATGCTGGTTTAGCCGAGTCATTTAGCCGAGACAACAGGGAATTACAAAGTGTGTCTTTTTGGAGTTTTAATGTCTTTTATGCACTTTATTGTTTTTTATCAGGATTTGAGAGGTGAGGGCCTGTTGCCCTCGGTAATTATGAATGCACTGTTGACCAGTCAGTAATAAACCCACCATTAGTCTCTGCTGCTGTACATGCACACTACCAGCCCTTTTGTACGATTCTCTCGTAGGAGAGGAGCTTGAGTGGGCAGCTCATTATATGATGTTTTTTTTTTCTTTACCATTAGATTCTCAACAGATCATCACATGTCACAGCATCCTCTTCAAAACACATGTTCTAAAAGGCGCAGAGGAAAGTGTTGCATGTAACTAAATTATGTGCTAGTCGATGAAAAAGTAAGCCACAGCAGAGCAGCCTATGTAAAAAAAAAAAAGGACTCTAGTGTGACTATGGTTGGCTGTTTGGATTAACCACTGTATAGATGTTCCTAACAAAACAAAGTGGAAAGTGGTAAGTCTATTTTTGGTTGTTTAGGGGAGTTCAGGAGTCAAAAATAATAATCATATCAAGCTATAAAAAACTATGTGTTGCAAAGATTATTTATCTTTTTTATATTTTTACTCTTCTTCTCTCCTGTGTGGACCATAAATGCTGAAGTGTGTTTCAACATATAGCTCTGGTCATTAGGTCACTGTGGGTTAAAAGGAGGAGGCTTTCACAGAGAATAGCTGGAGACTAATACGACAGAGAGGGATTGATGTTCACAAGGAAGCTGAAAAGGAAGGTTTAGTTTGAAGTGCAGTTGGAGAGAGATTTTTTTCTGAGGACATCAACAAGTCCACTGACAAAAATGACAAAATATGCTGAAATGAACCTATTTTGTTTTCTGATCTGACAGACTGGTTGGAAACAACTTTCTCAATAGTTGGCCACTTCAACAATCTACTGTGGACTAATCATTGTATTGAATGAAATTCAGTGGATATTTTTATTTTGGCTGATAGAGACATTTTAAACCACTGTTAAATCAGAGTCAGCAATGAATTTGAATAATAGATTAAACACCCATCTTACTTGACTTATATAATAAATAGCACAACTTAAAGACTTTTGAATGAAATTACATTTACATTAGTAATTACGTCTATGTACATGATATGTACATGTGCTTGTTTGCATCACATTCTATCTGTACAAACATTTAGAAGTATATAAAGTTAAGATTTTAAAAGGTAAACACACTGTCTTGATCTCCAATTCACATTTGATTTCTAAAGACCATCGGCTTTCCCTGACTTTAGAGTGTTAATTAGCGAAATATAAAGATTAAAAAAGCTGAATGATGCTGTAGTTACTTTAAAAATGTAATCCGTGCAGCATCAGAGCATTTCACAACGGGACTGTTTTCTGAGCCGCCACTCACTGCTGGTTGGAAACCAAACTGTCTACCTCAACCGCCTACTGTAGCATTCAGTATGTGGCAGAATAACGGTGTCATTCCACCTGTGCTTTTGCTTTTTAGAGACAGTGATTAATCACAAAGCCACAGGAGGTAAAGAAAACATTTAAAGTATCTCTCCTCCATCTGGAAATACTTGTGTTTATATGTGTGTTGCCCTGAAAAATAAATTGAACTGGCAAAAAAACATTACAATATTAGACTGAAAATACTGCTGTATAAAAAGAAAAAGCTCCATCCTAATTGCTATTCAGCATTTTCTCTATTAAAGGTGTTGGGGACATTTCTGTAAAGAAGATCAAAAATTTGATGGGGAACCCGTATTAGTGTTGCAATTTTCTCCAGATAGCTTCTTCAGGGGTTCAGGGCATTTGTCGGGTTCACAATTTTTGTTGACTGACAGACACCATGGCCAAATAGGAAAATATATTTATTCCTTCGAGGCCTTTTCACTCCCATTTAGTTGTTGTACTCGCCCACACAGCAACGCACACTTCTGTTTCCTCCATCTCATACACTCCTCTGCTTGACTGATAGACACACAAGTCAAAGCAGAGGCGGAAAACAAAACAGATATCGGAATTTTTTTTTTTTTCCCCCAACTTGATGATTTCCTGTCTTCTCTCGTTTGGGTTCTAGCGCCTGTCCATATCTAAGTTAAATAAATAAAAGTGACGCTGTTGGAAACTTCCCAGCTCTTGCATATTTTATCAGAGTGATCCTCTTTGCTCTGTCCAGGTGCTGTTTATTCATGCCCTCTTCAGTCTGGCATAGAGAAGGCAAGCACTCATTTGCATGGAAATATCAAAATCGAGCATGCTCGAGTGCTGACGTGCATTTACACACATACATACAAATGGACACCTACACAAACACCCAAACGGTGAAAGCTAGTCTGCAATTCCGGAGGGTGAGAAACAATCTCGTGGGTTATTGAGCGGAAATAAATGAATTGAGAAGGAGGTCATCGCTTTTATTTTTGTTATTTCTGCTGCAATGAGAGTACAGCTCATGAAGAAAAGTATTTATCTTGAAAATACTGGCAGAAATTAATTTAATTATTTCTCAGAACAAAAACTACATTTGGTATACTTAGCTTGGAGCAATGAGGTAGTTCCCTTCTCCTGTCTCTTCAGTCCAATCTGAACAAATATGAAATGAGCACATTTGAATAAGACATTTTTTATTATCATCCCTTAAATAAGTTTTTTTATATATAAAGGATTATATAAGTCTTTTTAAAGATACAACACATCAAAAAATGCAAAAACCAAAACAACAGTCATGGGGTCACCACCAAATATCCTAAACATATGATCAACACTTATGCTTGTGATGATATTTCACTAGAAGCAAGACAACAAACTGCACGTGAAGTCTAAATATCACGTAGTATGTGTTCCTATACCTGTCATTTATTAAGTGAGAAAAACACTGGTGAAGCCTATCTCATTTGAGGGCAATTTTATATTCATGAGCATATAAAAAAAAAGTCACAAAAAAAGCATCTAGTGTCTGGCTTTTTAAAAACCTGCAATATGAATAAAACACCAGAAAACCTGCAACATCAAACCTAAACTTTAAAAATCTCTCCTTGACATTCTACCAAGATATTGTTGACCAACAGTTGTCCAAGAATACAAATGCAACAAAAAGTTCTCCAACAAGTACATTTTAAAGTTTGCTTCTTATCACCTTGCAATTGTTTCTGCACAGCATGTGTGGTCATAAGAAAGGTTGTTTGCATTTCAGAGGCCACTGTAACAGAAGCTGGAAGGGGGGTAATGTAAGATAAAGGAAGTTCTATAAGTCAGTTTGCAGCAAGGCCTGACATGTACAAGCACACAATAACCTACATTTAATCATGCCTAGAATCACATACCTGCTTGTATAAACACACACACAGACACACACACACACACACACACACACACACGCCAGTATTTTGAGGCCATATGGCCAACTGATAGTTGGGCTGGATATATCCCCAGTTCCAGTGTTCAGCCCCTCCTCCTCTTTTGCATCCCTCTTTCAAGTTTTAATAAGATAACTTTCACCATTTTCCCCGCACGCATTATTTATTTATTTTTTTTCTTTTATATTTAATCTCCGCCGTCGGGACACTAGTTCGGTCTGTCAAGTGAGACTGAGTGAAGGAGGGAAAGAGAGAGACACAGACAGAGGAGAGAGGGGCTCAGTGATCCCTGTCCGGTGCAATCTTCTGTGCTTTAATGAAGTCCAATCTGTGAACACACTGTGGTCGCATACCCTAAGGCGATCATCGCCATTCTGCGACACAGAGAAACACATAATAAGAGGACAGCTCCACTGGTGGATGGATTGAGAGAGTCTGGTGCCTTTGAAACATCCATGAAAGAAAGTCGACTTGTTTCATATTCTTTTGTGTGATCAAACACAGTGTGTCTTTAAAGGTGAGAACTCTCTCTGAGCTGAGCACAGATGAAGACAGGTAGTTATTCACAATCTCACGGTTCATCTGCTTTAGTTGAATGATTTCATGCCCGCCGCAATATTTTCTGTAACGCAAAAAACCATATGCATGGCATCTGCTCAACTCCCTAAAAGCCTGGTGCGTTGCTATGTGGTGTCCCCATCACTCAAATAGTTGCTGCTGGAGTCCATCAAACAAACGGCTACTGTGACTTTGAAATATCGAAATGGCATTTACACATCAATTATAAATTAGGCTGATTTGACTGCACTGACATCCTGAAAGAAAATAAAAGGTTTCATTGCTCCGACTGCTTATGAAACACTTTGAAACCGGAGTTCCTTCAGTATAGTAGCTTATTAACTGCTAAAAAATATCCCCCTCACTGACAATGGTTCATCACAGACCTGAAATCATAGACAAGAGCTTTGAAAAGGTCCTTCAGTGTAATCACATCTTATTATATTATAATATTCAATTCAATTAAACTTTTGATTTTCTTGCTTGTCAAATAAAGACATAGATTATATTTTGGCACTACGAACAAAAAGCGTGTATGTTACGATTCCGATTTGCTAGGAGATGCAAGCACATACTACACCAGTTCATAAATTCAGTGTGAAAATATTCATGCTAATAGCACTGGAAAGAGTCTTCACTTGCTAAAATTCAGTTGATGACCTATGCCAGTAAATACCCAGAGCAATGAAAGAGCTGATGTTGAATCATTTAAATTATTTAATACTGATGAATGTGCTCAGAATTAAAAAAAAAAAGAAAAAAGATATGCAACAATCCCTTAAACCTTGACATACTAATCAGTCTTGCAGTACTTGATTAAAAGACACATTCAGCATGCCTCTAATGTCAAACACACTACAAAGCTGCCTTCAAGCAATGATGTGT
Organism: Stegastes partitus; assembly: GCF_000690725.1. Classification (NCBI taxonomy): domain Eukaryota; kingdom Metazoa; phylum Chordata; class Actinopteri; family Pomacentridae; genus Stegastes; species Stegastes partitus. The sequence goes on from NW_007577882.1 coordinate 289,032, forward strand.
CCCCCCCCCTCTTTCTTTTCACCTTGCTTACATGCGTGGTCATTAATCTGGAAAAAGCGCCTGAAGGCCTCAACTATTACAACTACGCACCTTCTGATTATTACTCAGTCTAACAGGAATGGTAAGCTTGTTTCAAATTCTCAATATTCAGCCCCGTCTCCTAAAAAATACCTTCCTATACAACACAACTGCATTCTCAGCTGTGTTTTGAGGTAATCTGTCAACTGGATTTGATTGTTTATGACAAAAATGTTTCTAATCAAGATGCTTCTATTTTGCCATTTATTTTACTCCTTTATTGTTGCTGCTGTTTCAGCCATCCAGTCACATATTAGATGGAACTCGTCACCCTGGTAACCCAGAAAATGAAGGACAAGCTCTGGATATATTGTATAAGAGTCACTCAAACCACAATATTTTGTGAAACCTAACCAAAACATTACCAGCGTGAACAGTGGGTGACAATGAAACTTGAGTGGAAGAATATTGGTTCCACGCAGGGTGCAAACCCAGCCTCCTGGGTGAAAGCGGTGGTGCAGACATGTGCACTCATTTCCTGCTATGTCGTACTCTTAACCTTTTAGAGAGAAAGTGCATTTCAGTCAAAGCCTAACTGAGAACGCAGCTTAGTTGTATAGCAACGCAATTTCGGGGGTTGGCAATAGTATGACTGGAAGAAGAGCAAAAGTTTGCTGATAAAAGTTGGATAAATGCACTCTGAGATTTTGCGACCATTACCTGCAATCATCCCTTCTTATTGTACAGTCCCAAAAATATTTTCTTTTACTTCAGTTTTTGATTTCCTCCCCTATTTCCCACAATGTCTTTTATCAATCTCCAGAGGGCATGCCACAGCTTTTTAGATTCAGCATAGCACGGTGTGGAGAGCAGTGATAGTACATAACAGCAACATTTCTCCTAGTCAAGAAGAAGTGAGAGTCACACCCTTTTACTCAGATCACAAAATATCATGCATTATGAATGCGTTATGAACTACTGATACTCGTGTCAGTGGAGGTATTACTGATAGGAGGGCCCTGGGGGAACGGAGATCAAGCAGAATTTGGGACTCTCTTCTCCCAAACTTGTCAGGAACTTGATTTGCACAGCATGGGTACAGCACTTTCACGGTGAAGAACATGAGGTTTCTAACTGTGGCTGTAAAAGCAATTAGATGTGTTTTATAGTCACATTTTAAGCCTATTTTGTTTAGTCAGAAATACCCCAACAACCATTGGATGGAGCGTATAGACATGGACTGTAATAACTTTGCTTTAACATTATCAGGTTAGACCATTTATTCAATACTTTGTATTATGAAGAAACATCAGATCAGTGCAAATTAGCACGCTATCACATTATACTAAAACAGTTAACACGGCAAACATCCCATAACATCGGCACAGAGTCTAGTTTTTAAGAGTGTAAGATCCTGCTAAAAGATGTATGAATAGACATTAAAGAGGCTTGTGAAAATTATACACAGGAAACTCTTAATTCTAACAATTTCATCAAAATAAATATGAATATTTTAAAACTAAATTATACCACATTTGCAATACAATTCAATATAACTGACAGCTTATACAGATTTGACCAGGAATTATGCATGTCCTCCCATTAGAAATACAACACACAAAGCCATCAGAAGAGCTGCTGTCAATATTTGCCATCTCCTCAAGGAGAACAGTCAATATTTGATATGCATTGATATGTTTTAAAATAAGATTAAATTAGCAAGAGTGTACACAGAGGTATGTTTGCAGTGAAGCAGAGATGTCGGTGTATGTACAAATGATAAGTACTTGTACAGCACAAAAGCCCTCACCGATACAAGAGTGGGTGAACTTACAGTTAAGAATATGTTCATGTGTTCACCTGCGAGTGTGTCCACGTGGGCTGGGCTTGTTCCTGAATTAATGCAAAAATAAGCATCTTCAGAGTCACTACGACAGGTATTTAGGGTGTGATCTCATCATAGTCTTCAGAAAAATATCCATCCATCCATCCATCCATCCATCCATTATCTATACACCACTTAATCCTCATTAGGGTCGCGGGGGGGCTGGAGTCTATCCCAGCTGACTGACATGTTTTTGGACTGTGTGGGAGGAAGCGGGAGAACCCGGAGAGAACCCACGCTGCACGGGGAGAACATGCAAACTCCACGCAGAAAGATTCCGGTGCCCCCACCGGGACGTGAACCGGCAACCTTCTTGCTGCAACAGTGCTACCAACTGCGCCACCTTGCAGCCCAGAAAAATATCAGGCAGAAATACAAAGACAGAGGAAAACGGATTCATGAACAAACATGCACCTTCTTGACAATTGAGCATCCATCCTTGCAGCATCAATATTGTGCGCAGGGTATTTTTCAAAGATTATTTCAAAAGAAAAAAAATAGATGCAATTGTGGTTTCTTTCTTTGCAAATCTTTTGAATCTTTACTTCAATGACTGAACTCGTTTACATCAATAACAATTTGTTAGCTTGAAAAGCTCTCTTAAGACTTCCATTGTGTTCTACAAAATACCACTCTGCAGCTCTCACTTGGCATTCACGCACATGTTACTATCTGGAAAGACGAGCCAAATCCAAATCTTCTTTTCCATTATGCCTTGTCTTCGGCTCAATGTTCACGTAACACAATGAAGACCCTACTTCCTCTTTTGCTTCACTCAACCCTCATTGCACCAGCAATTCATGAAAAAAAGATGTGAAAGCATATGAGATTTGATGTAATGCACTTCTGCCTTTATCATTGCTGAGTAAAAAAAAAAAAGGTGCAGTAAAAGATGAAGAGAATAAAAAGAGGGGGGGAAAGGTGTGACTGGAGAATAAAAGGGGAATGATGACAATATTGGGAGAGCAGCAGCTTGGAGAAGAGTTGAGAGACAGGATGAACCGCAGCAGGTCCATGGCATTTCTCTCGTATCTGCTGCATTTGTGGCCTTAAAAGGAAAAGAGGAATGGGTCGCTTGCACTCACTTCTTGAATCATAGGTCACCTCAATTACTTTCTCCAAAAGCCATCTAGGCACAAAATTGCGTGGCATAAAGGCTGAAAAAATACTAAAATTGCAATTCAGATAGGAGAAATTTTCAAAAGGTTCTTTTGGTCAAATTTCACTTTGTGTAGTTCACATTTATGTAAAAAATAGAAGTCTTATAGAACACAATGTTAGTTAAAATTTTTAGATTTTAGGTTCACTAAAATAATGGAAAACAAGTCATACATTTTGCCAAAATCGCATTATATAAATTCTTGGAAACACAGATCCATGCTTTGGATAATTTAACAGTATTTGTGCTAGGGTCCACAAATTCATCAACAACAGGTTGAGTTGATTTTTTGTTATTGTATTTTACACATTTGTGCCTCCTTAAAAATTCAACTCGGGGAAATAACTCATCTGTAAATTGTAATCCAATATGTGCGCTAATAGAAACTGAAGGTTATAGTTGGGCCATATTTTACACATTCTTGTTGCAGTGGTTTTCACGTAACAGAGAAGTGACTAAATGACAATTGAGCCATCTTTAGTGGTTGCTGTCAAAGCGTTTCTTGCTAGATATGTGGAAATGATGCACACTTTTACAGTGGCGCTACAGACTTTCGCAGCATCTCACAGTTGCTAGTTTGAAGTACACGTACAATAAAAATGGAGTGATTTCTAATCAAAGGCGCAACCAGATGGACAGAAACAAAGTGGTGTGACTGTGACAAACAAGAAAAATTAAGACTCGCAGCATGCAGCGACGGAAAATCAACATCAATACGCCGGAGAAGGGACTAGGGGGCAGATAGCAGGTGATCTGAGGTAGAAAAAAAACAATTAAAAAAAAATTAAATGAGCATTGGAAATTTCAAGAAAAATGGATGGATACATTTACATTTGTCATCAACAGATCCAATGTTTTATGTTTACTATGCAAACAAACCCATTTCAAGACGAAGTATCCAAAACTCTATAAAATGTCTTCACCTGGTGGTGAACTGCAAAACAAAACACAAAGAAAGTCAAGGAAATGCATGCTTTTGCTAATTCTAGTATTAAGGAAAGCCTATTTATGATTAGGATTAGAACAGCTGCATTACATACTATGTGATGTAGAATGACAAATAAGTGGGCAGATATGCTTCATAACTGGGGTGGTTTTTGGTGTTTGGTGGTAAAAGCGACTCCCCTGTCGATTTTGTCCTGCCAATGTGGCTCTTGTAGAAAAAACAGAGAAAATGACTGATTTAGAGGCTGCGAGCAGAGGTGTCCTTCATCTGACGCCATCTGACTCCTTTTCAAATAGTGTCAGCTGTTCAGTGTGGTGAACAGGGACTCCCTCACCCCCTGCACATGCTGCACACACACCTCCGCAGATACATTGGCAGTCACCAGTTGTTTGACTGATGGTGGAAAATTTGAACATTTTGCCCTTTTTAGCCATTTTGTGCTTAGCTACACATTCAGTAGCTGTTGAGACATACATCTGTCTTGTCTTCCCAGTCATCATATCAGGAAAAAGCATGACAAGTTTTGAATGTTACCTTACCATCCAGTAAATAAAAGGCTACCAGGTTTAAAGAGGATCTCACTGATCAAAACAAGCCTCACAAAATGGGCTAATGCATGCTGACATGTTCATTCAAGAGCTCTCGTCCCACCTTCCCTGATGGGAGAGGAGTCTGTGTTTTTTTTTCTGTAATATATGTGAATGAACACTTGTCACCGATGACAAGATGTTCTTTTCCTTCCTTTCTCCTTTTGTTTTGAGAGGTAAAACAGAGGGCATTCACACTACTGTTACCGCAGAAAGGAAGCACCCAGGAGAGAGGCTGCCATGGATGTTTGTTTTTTCTTCTACAAAATAAATAAATAAATAAATAAACACATCAACTGGATTATTTGTGATATGTCCAGATTTAATGACACCACAGCATGAGATACTGGGCTCATCTCTTTGCAAGTCATGTTACTAAAATGTAAAACTGAAATCCAAATCAGTGTGGACAATCAGAGCTTGGCTGCATTTTCACTTTGAGAAACAAGTTTGGTTTCAAACATATCTGGCTTTTGATGTCACAAATGATGAAACTAGTTATAGCGCTTCAATACGCTACAAAAGAGACCCCCCCTATTCACGTATAACCATTATTATTCTGAACATTAATTCTGAGAACTCATGTTCTGCATATGTCAAACTTATTTTTTCACAGCACAGGAAAAAAAACAGTCACCTTACTTTTTAATTACTGAGTTTTGACACTTAAACATGCGCTTGCAAAATGGGTTCAGCAATGACGAATGTTGGTGAAGATGGAGCCGAAAGAGGAGACTTCGACACAAAACCATCATATTTGTGCTGATACAAGCATGTAGGGTACGGAGCCTCAGAAAATCAGAGAACAGTGGATAATGTTTACCATATGAGATGACTCCAAAATCTTTTTTAAAAAAACTTTGTGACAGCCGTCTAATCTCAGTGAGTGGGAGTGTGTGGGAGAGATGCGTTTTCTCATGCTGACCTCTGAGAGTTTGCTGACACAACCCTCAGAGGGTGAATACCAAATGCTCTTGCTGCAGGCAATGTTCTATAGGTTCATGTCCTCCAAAGCCCATTTCCAGCCTCCTCTACCCCCTGCCTCCTTCCCCTGCCACTCTTGTTCACTGTAACACACAGGCGGCAGGGTTTTAGCCCCCAAGATATGGTCTGGTTGTCAAACAGAAGCCGACTGACCACTATGCTGCTTTTCTTATTGCCTGCTTTACCATTCTAAGTGGCTGAGTCAATGTGTCTGGCTGTACTCCAGAAGCCTAACGTGAAGTGTAGACATGGCACAAGCCAAGTAACCTCTTAATGCTGATTCCTGTCCTATGCTGTTGCATCTGTAGCGTCTCTCTGTGCAGGGTGGGGATGTGACTGTGGCTAAGAGCTGATGAGGGGGGACATCCACAGCATCCCCCAGGGCTCAGGCTGCAGCTTTATCTTTGCCTAAGGCAGAGTGGTTCAGCTGAGAGGATGTACTTGAGGAGCCAAATGAAATAAATCACTGGATATTGGCTTTGGCTTTACAGACGTGGCCAGGGCTGAGTACAAGCGTGCCTGTCTGGAAAGGTCATTGGTGCAAACGCTGGCCGAGGGGGCTAACACGTTGAAGCGGTCTGCACAACTTGTCCTCCTGCAACTCCGAAGACCGAAGGATCAAAAGGCCACGGTTGCATCACAGTTTACTAGAGCTGCGTGATGTGAGAATCTGTTTAAGTGTGCATGTGAATAGATGAGTGGGTGTATAAGTGTCTGAGATGCAATTCCAGCTGTGTGGGTGTAAACTAACAGTTTGAGACAGGAAGTTCAGCACTTTTTTTTTTTTTCAGAACCACGAGCCAAGCCATTACCATCCTTTTGTTGTCACTGTAATGAAAAGTTGCAAAAAGATATGTGAACGAACGGTGTGTTACAGAAGCGTCCCTCAGAAACACTGTGAGGCAAAATGGGTAAAGGTTCAGTTTAGTTCAGTCTGCAGGAAGAAATCACGATTCCACAGCAAAGCCGGATCAAGTGGCTTTGCTTGAATTCTTTCTCAAATGTGTTCTTTTCTCAGAGGGTCAAAACTTTCTTCTCACACAAGTTCAGGAATTAGCCGGTTTAACGCATCCTCAAGGCCAAATTACCAATTCTCATACCCGACCGGTAGTGGCTGCAGGCTAACAGGCAGAACCTTTTTGTATCTCGACAAGTGCTGGGGCTTTGAATTACCTAAACAGAAACTGACCTTAGCCCAAGAATGTATCTGGATGGGATGTTATATGCAGTAAAGAGGAACACTTGAGAACGCTAAGAGTG